>NW_027040486.1:214453-286953 GCF_034236695.1 Oncorhynchus nerka
AATAATGACCTGTTCTAGTTAGGGTTAGTAAACCTGACCTGTTAGGGTTAATAATGAGTTTAGGGTTAATAATGACCTGTTCTAGTTAGGGTTAATAATGACCTGTTCTAGTTAGGGTTAATAATGACCTGACCTGTTCTAGTTAGGGTTAATAATGACCTGTTCTAGTTAGGGTTAATAATGACCTGTTCTAGTTAGGGTTAATAATGACCTGTTCTAGTTAGGGTTAGTAATGACCTGTTCTAGTTAGGGTTAATAATGACCTGTTCTAGTTAGGGTTAATAATGACCTGTTCTAGTTAGGGTTAGTAATGACCTGTTCTAGTTAGGGTTAATAATGACCTGTTCTAGTTAGGGTTAGTAATGACCTGTTCTAGTTAGGGTTAATAATGACCTGTTCTGTTCTAGTAATGACCTGTTCTAGTTAGGGTTAATAATGACCTGTTCTAGTTAGGGTTAATAATGACCTGTTCTAGTTAGGGTTAATAATGACCTGTTCTAGTTAGGGTTAATAATGACCTGTTCTAGTTAGGGTTAATAATGACCTGTTCTAGTTAGGGTTAATAATGACCTGTTCTAGTTAGGGTTAATAATGACCTGTTCTAGTTAGGGTTAATAATGACCTGTTCTAGTTAGGGTTAATAATGACCTGTTCTAGTTAGGGTTAATAATGACCTGTTCTAGTTAGGGTTAATAATGACCTGTTCTAGTTAGGGTTAATAATGACCTGTTCTAGTTAGGGTTAATAATGACCTGTTCTAGTTAGGGTTAATAATGACCTGTTCTAGTTAGGGTTAATAATGACCTGTTCTAGTTAGGGTTAGTAATGACCTGTTCTAGTTAGGGTTAATAATGACCTGTTCTAGTTAGGGTTAGTAATGACCTGTTCTAGTTAGGGTTAATAATGACCTGTTCTAGTTAGGGTTAATAATGACCTGTTCTAGTTAGGGTTAATAATGACCTGTTCTAGTTAGGGTTAATAATGACCTGTTCTAGTTAGGGTTAGTAATGACCTGTTCTAGTTAGGGTTAATAATGACCTGTTCTAGTTAGGGTTAATAATGACCTGTTCTAGTTAGGGTTAATAATGACCTGTTCTAGTTAGGGTTAATAATGACCTGTTCTAGTTAGGGTTAATAATGACCTGTTCTAGTTAGGGTTAGTAATGACCTGTTCTAGTTAGTTAGGGTTAATAATGACCTGTTCTATTTAGGGTTAATAATGACCTGTTCTAGTTAGGGTTAGTAATGACCTGTTCTAGTTAGGGTTAATAATGACCTGTTCTAGTTAGGGTTAATAATGACCTGTTCTAGTTAGGGTTAATAATGACCTGTTCTAGTTAGTTAGTTGAGGTAATGACCTGTTCTAGTTAGGGTTAATAATGACCTGTTCTAGTTAGGGTTAATAATGACCTGTTCTAGTTAGGGTTAATAATGACCTGTTCTAGTTAGGGTTTAATGACCTGTTCTAGTTAGGGTTAATAATGACCTGTTCTAGTTAGGGTTAATAATGACCTGTTCTAGTTAGGTTAGTAATGACCTGTTCTAGTTAGGGTTAATAATGACCTGTTCTAGTTAGGGTTAATAATGACCTGTTCTAGTTAGGGTTAGTAATGACCTGTTCTAGTTAGGGTTAGTAATGACCTGTTCTAGTTAGGGTTAATAATGACCTGTTCTAGTTAGGTGGGGTTAATTTTAATGACAGGTAAGCAAGTTGAACCTCATTTTCTAGATAAAACTGCAAAGCAGTAGGGATTTTAATAATGACCAATGTTCTAGTTAGGGCAAAAAGGCCATGGTAATGACCTGTTCTAGTTACTGGGTTAATAAATGACCTGTTCTAGTGCAAAGGTTAATAATGACCTGTTCTAGTTTTAGGGTTAAGAGTGGGCTAACAGGTGCAGTAATGACCTGTTCTAGTTAGGGTTAGATAATGACCTGTTCTAGTTAGGAACTTAATAATGACCTGTTCTACCTGCTGTTAGGGTTAGGTAATGACCTGTTCTAGACTTTTAGGGTTAATAATGACCTGTTCTAGTTAGGGTTAATAATGACCTGTTCTAGTTAGGGTTAATAATGACCTGTTCTAGTTAGGGTTAATAATGACCTGTTCTAGTTAGGTTGTAATGACCTGTTCTAGTTAGGGTTAATAATGACCTGTTCTAGTTAGGTTAGTGATAATGACCTGTTCTAGTTAGGGTTAATAATGACCTGTTCTAGTTAGGGTTAATAATGACCTGTTCTAGTTAGGGTTAATAATGACCTGTTCTAGTTAGGGTTAATAATGACCTGTTCTAGTTAGGGTTAGTAATGACCTGTTCTAGTTAGGCGGTTAAGATATCGTTTAGTAATGACCTGTTCTAGTTTTGAGAAGGGTTAATTAATGAACCTGTTCTAGTTAGGGTGCTTTAAGATGGGGGATATCTTTAGGGAATCTCAGATGACAAGAAGAGGTTGTTCTAGTTAGGGTTAATAATGACCTGTTCTAGCTCTTTAGGGTTAGTAATGGTTCTGGGAATTTAATAATGACCTGTTCTAGTTAGGGTTAATAATGACCTGTTCTAGTTAGGGTTAGTAATGACCTGTTCTAGTTATGGGGTTAGTAATGACAGTGTTCTAGTTCAGCACAGTTACTAATGACCTGTTCTCCAGTTAGTGGGTTAGTAATGACCTTTTCTGTTCTAATGACCTGTGTTAGGTTCTAGTTAGGGTTAATAATGACCTGTTCTAGTTAGGTTAGTAATGACCTGTTCTAGTTAGGGTTAATAATGACCTGTTCTAGTTAGGTTAGTAATGACCTGTTCTAGTTAGGGGGTTAATAATGACCTGTTCTAGTTAGGGTTAATAATGACCTGTTCTAGTTAGGGTTAGTAAGTGTTTCAGGAGGTTTAGTTAGGGTTAATAATGACCTGTTCTAGTTAGGGTTAATAATGACCTGTTCTAGTTAGGGTTAATAATGACCTGTTCTAGTTAGGGTTAATAATGACCTGTTCTAGTTAGGGTTAATAATGACCTGTTCTAGTTAGGGTTAATAATGACCTGTTCTAGTTAGGGTTATTGTTTGGGTAATGACCTGTTCTAGTTAGGGTTAATAATGACCTGTTCTAGTTAGGGTTGTAATGACCTGTTCTGGTTAGGGTTAATAATGACCTGTTCTAGTTAGGTTAATAATGACCTGTTCTAGTTAGGTTAATAATGACCTGTTCTAGTTAGGGTTAGTAAATGACCTGTTCTAGTTAGGGTTAGTAATGACCTGTTCTAGTTAGGGTTAATAATGACCTGTTCTAGTTAGGGTTAATAATGACCTGTTCTAGTTAGGGTTAGTAATGACCTGTTCTAGTTAGGGTTACTAAACCTGACCTGTTCTAGTTAGGGTTAGTAATGACCTGTTCTAGTTAGGGTTAATAATGACCTGTTCTAGTTAGGGTTAATAATGACCTGTTCTAGTTAGGGTTCTAGTTAGGGTTAATAATGACCTGTTCTAGTTAGGGTTACTAAACCTGACCTGTTCTAGTTAGGGTTAATAATGACCTGTTCTAGTTAGGGTTAATAATGACCTGTTCTAGTTAGGGTTAATAATGACCTGTTCTAGTTAGGGTTAATAATGACCTGTTCTAGTTAGGGTTAATAATGACCTGTTCTAGTTAGGGTTAGTAATGACCTGTTCTAGTTAGGGTTAATAATGACCTGTTCTAGTTAGGGTTAATAATGACCTGTTCTAGTTAGGGTTAATAATGACCTGTTCTAGTTAGGGTTAATAATGACCTGTTCTAGTTAGGGTTAATAATGACCTGTTCTAGTTAGGGTTAATAATGACCTGTTCTAGTTAGGGTTAATAATGACCTGTTCTAGTTAGGGTTAGTAATGACCTGTTCTAGTTAGGGTTAGTAATGACCTGTTCTAAAGTTAGGGTTAGTAATGACCTGTTCTAGTTAGGGTTAATAATGACCTGTTCTAGTTAGGGTTTATGACCTGTTCTAGTTAGGGTAAACCTGTTCTAGTTAGGGTTAGTAATGACCTGTTCTAGTTAATAATGACCTGTTCTAGTTAGGGTTAATAATGACCTGTTCTAGTTAGGGTTAATAATGACCTGTTCTAGTTAGGGTTAATAATGACCTGTTCTAGTTAGGGTTAATAATGACCTGTTCTAGTTAGGGTTAATAATGACCTGTTCTAGTTAGGGTTAGTTAATAATGACCTGTTCTAGTTAGGGTTAATAATGACCTGTTCTAGTTAGGGTTAATAATGACCTGTTCTAGTTAGGGTTAATAATGACCTGTTCTAGTTAGGGTTAGTAATGACCTGTTCTAGTTAGGTTAGTAAATGACCTGTTCTAGTTAGGGTTAATAATGACCTGTTCTAGTTAGGGTTAATAATGACCTGTTCTAGTTAGGGTTAATAATGACCTGTTCTAGTTAGGGTTAATAATGACCTGTTCTAGTTAGGGTTAATAATGACCTGTTCTAGTTAGGGTTTAGGTTAATAATGACCTGTTCTAGTTAGGGTTAATAATGACCTGTTCTAGTTAGGGTTAATAATGACCTGTTCTAGTTAGGGTTAATAATGACCTGTTCTAGTTAGGGTTAGTAATGACCTGTTCTAGTTAGGGTTAATAATGACCTGTTCTAGTTAGGGTTAATAATGACCTGTTCTAGTTAGGGTTAATAATGACCTGTTCTAGTTAGGGTTAGTAATGACCTGTTCTAGTTAGGGTTAGTAATGACCTGTTCTAGTTAGGGTTAATAATGACCTGTTCTAGTTAGGGTTAATAATGACCTGTTCTAGTTAGGGTTAATAATGACCTGTTCTAGTTAGGGTTAATAATGACCTGTTCTAGTTAGGGTTAATAATGACCTGTTCTAGTTAGGGTTAATAATGACCTGTTCTAGTTAGGGTTAATAATGACCTGTTCTAGTTAGGGTTAGTAATGACCTGTTCTAGTTAGGGTTAATAATGACCTGTTCTAGTTAGGTTAGTAATGACCTGTTCTAGTTAGGGTTAATAATGACCTGTTCTAGTTAGGGTTAGGGTTAGTAATGACCTGTTCTAGTTAGGGTTAATAATGACCTGTTCTAGTTAGGTTAATAATGACCTGTTCTAGTTAGGGTTAATAATGACCTGTTCTAGTTAGGGTTAGTAATGACCTGTTCTAGTTAGGGTTAATAATGACCTGTTCTAGTTAGGGTTAATAATGACCTGTTCTAGTTAGGGTTAATAATGACCTGTTCTAGTTAGGGTTAATAATGACCTGTTCTAGTTAGGTTAATAATGACCTGTTCTAGTTAGGGTTAGTAATGACCTGTTCTAGTTAGGGTTAATAATGACCTGTTCTAGTTAGGGTTAGTAATGACCTGTTCTAGTTAGGGTTAATAATGACCTGTTCTAGTTAGGGTTAATAATGACCTGTTCTAGTTAGGGTTAATAATGACCTGTTCTAGTTAGGGTTAATAATGACCTGTTCTAGTTAGGGTTAGTAATGACCTGTTCTAGTTAGGGTTAATAATGACCTGTTCTAGTTAGGGTTAATAATGACCTGTTCTAGTTAGGGTTAATAATGACCTGTTCTAGTTAGGGTTAGTAATGACCTGTTCTAGTTAGGGTTAATAATGACCTGTTCTAGTTAGGGTTAATAATGACCTGTTCTAGTTAGGGTTAATAATGACCTGTTCTAGTTAGGGTTAATAATGACCTGTTCTAGTTAGGGTTAATAATGACCTGTTCTAGTTGACCTGGTTAGGGTTAATAATGACCTGTTCTAGTTAGGGTTAATAATGACCTGTTCTAGTTGACCTGGGTTAATAATGACCTGTTCTAGTTAGGGTTAATAATGACCTGTTCTAGTTAGGGTTAATAATGACCTGTTCTAGTTAGGGTTAATAATGACCTGTTCTAGTTAGGTTAGTAAATGACCTGTTCTAGTTAGGTTAATAATGACCTGTTCTAGTTAGGGTTAATAATGACCTGTTCTAGTTAGGGTTAGTAATGACCTGTTCTAGTTAGGGTTAATAATGACCTGTTCTAGTTAGGGTTAATAATGACCTGTTCTAGTTAGGTTAATAATGACCTGTTCTAGTTAGGGTTAGTTAAGGTTAATGACCTGTTCTAGTTAGGTTAGTAATGACCTGTTCTAGTTAGGTTAATAATGACCTGTTCTAGTTAGGGTTAGTAATGACCTGTTCTAGTTAGGGTTAATAATGACCTGTTCTAGTTAGGGTTAATAATGACCTGTTCTAGTTAGGGTTAGTTACTAATAATGACCTGTTCTAGTTAGGGTTAATAATGACCTGTTCTAGTTAGGGTTATAATGACCTGTTCTAGTTAGGGTTAATAATGACCTGTTGTTCTAGTTAGGGTTAATAATGACCTGTTCTAGTTAGGTTAATAATGACCTGTTCTAGTTAGGGTTAATAATGACCTGTTCTAGTTAGGGTTAGTAATGACCTGTTCTAGTTAGGGTTAATAATGACCTGTTCTAGTTAGGGTTAATAATGACCTGTTCTAGTTAGGGTTAATAATGACCTGTTCTAGTTAGGGTTAGTAATGACCTGTTCTAGTTAGGGTTAGTAATGACCTGTTCTAGTTAGGGTTAATAATGACCTGTTCTAGTTAGGGTTAATAATGACCTGTTCTGAGTTAGGTTAGTAATGACCTGTTCTAGTTAGGGTTAATAATGACCTGTTCTAGTTAGGGTTAATAATGACCTGTTCTAGTTAGGGTTGTTCTGTTAGTTAGGGTTAATAATGACCTGTTCTAGTTAGGGTTAGTAATGACCTGTTCTAGTTAGGGTTAATAATGACCTGTTCTAGTTAGGGTTAATAATGACCTGTTCTAGTTAGGGTTAATAATGACCTGTTCTAGTTAGGGTTAGTAATGACCTGTTCTAGTTAGGGTTAATAATGACCTGTTCTAGTTAGGGTTAATAATGACCTGTTCTAGTTAGGGTTAATAATGACCTGTTCTAGTTAGGGTTAATAATGACCTGTTCTAGTTAGGGTTAATAATGACCTGTTCTAGTTAGGGTTAATAATGACCTGTTCTAGTTAGGGTTAGTAATGACCTGTTCTAGTTAGGGTTAATAATGACCTGTTGTTCTAGTTAGGGTTAATAATGACCTGTTCTAGTTAGGGTTAATAATGACCTGTTCTAGTTAGGGTTAATAATGACCTGTTCTAGTTAGGGTTAATAATGACCTGTTCTAGTTAGGGTTAGTAATGACCTGTTCTAGTTAGGGTTAATAATGACCTGTTCTAGTTAGGGTTAATAATGACCTGTTCTAGTTAGGGTTAATAATGACCTGTTCTAGTTAGGGTTAATAATGACCTGTTCTAGTTAGGGTTAATAATGACCTGTTCTAGTTAGGGTTAATAATGACCTGTTCTAGTTAGGGTTAGTAATGACCTGTTCTAGTTAGGGTTAGTAATGACCTGTTCTAGTTAGGGTTAGTAATGACCTGTTCTAGTTAGGGTTAATAATGACCTGTTCTAGTTAGGGTTAATAATGACCTGTTCTAGTTAGTTAATGACCTGTTCTAGTTAGGGTTAATAATGACCTGTTCTAGTTAGGGTTAATAAATGACCTGTTCTAGTTAGGGTTAATAATGACCTGTTCTATTTAGGTTAGTAATGACCTGTTCTAGTTAGGTTAATAATGACCTGTTCTAGTTAGGGTTAATAATGACCTGTTCTAGTTAGGGTTAATAATGACCTGTTCTAGTTAGGGTTAATAATGACCTGTTCTAGTTAGGTTAGTAATGACCTGTTCTAGTTAGGGTTAATAATGACCTGTTCTAGTTAGGGTTAATAATGACCTGTTCTAGTTAGGGTTAATAATGACCTGTTCTAGTTAGGGTTAATAATGACCTGTTCTAGTTAGGGTTAATAATGACCTGTTCTAGTTAGGGTTAATAATGACCTGTTCTAGTTAGGGTTAGTAATGACCTGTTCTAGTTAGGGTTAATAATGACCTGTTCTAGTTAGGGTTAATAATGACCTGTTCTAGTTAGGGTTAATAATGACCTGTTCTAGGGTTATGGGTTAGTAATGACCTGTTCTAGTTAGACCTGGTTAGTAATGACCTGTTCTAGTTAGGGTTAATAATGACCTGTTCTAGTTAGGGTTAATAATGACCTGTTCTAGTTAGGGTTAATAATGACCTGTTCTAGTTAGGGTTAATAATGACCTGTTCTAGTTAGGGTTAATAATGACCTGTTCTAGTTAGGGTTAATAATGACCTGTTCTAGTTAGGGTTAGTAATGACCTGTTCTAGTTAGGGTTAATAATGACCTGTTCTAGTTAGGGTTAGTAATGACCTGTTCTAGTTAGGGTTAATAATGACCTGTTCTAGTTAGGGTTAATAATGACCTGTTCTAGTTAGGGTTAATAATGACCTGTTCTAGTTAGGGTTAATAATGACCTGTTCTAGTTAGGGTTAATAATGACCTGTTCTAGTTAGGGTTAATAATGACCTGTTCTAGTTAGGGTTAATAATGACCTGTTCTAGTTAGGGTTAATAATGACCTGTTCTAGTTAGGGTTAGTAATGACCTGTTCTAGTTAGGGTTAGTAATGACCTGTTCTAGTTAGGGTTAGTAATGACCTGTTCTAGTTAGGGTTAATAATGACCTGTTCTAGTTAGGGTTAATAATGACCTGTTCTAGTTAGGGTTAATAATGACCTGTTCTAGTTAGGGTTAATAATGACCTGTTCTAGTTAGGGTTAGTAATGACCTGTTCTAGTTAGGGTTAGTAATGACCTGTTCTAGTTAGGGTTAGTAATGACCTGTTCTAGTTAGGGTTAATAATGACCTGTTCTAGTTAGGGTTAATAATGACCTGTTCTAGTTAGGGTTAATAATGACCTGTTCTAGTTAGGGTTAATAATGACCTGTTCTAGTTAGGGTTAGTAATGACCTGTTCTAGTTAGGGTTAATAATGACCTGTTCTAGTTAGGTTAGTAATGACCTGTTCTAGTTAGTTAATAATGGTTAATAATGACCTGTTCTAGTTAGGGTTAATAATGACCTGTTCTAGTTAGGGTTAATAATGACCTGTTCTAGTTAGGTTAGTAATGACCTGTTCTAGTTAGGGTTAATAATGACCTGTTCTAGTTAGGTCTAGTCTAGTTAGGGTTAATAATGACCTGTTCTAGTTAGGGTTAGTAATGACCTGTTTAGTTAGGGTTAATAATGACCTGTTCTAGTTAGGGTTAATAATGACCTGTTCTAGTTAGGGTTAATAATGACCTGTTCTAGTTAGGGTTAATAATGACCTGTTCTAGTTAGGGTTAATAATGACCTGTTCTAGTTAGGGTTAATAATGACCTGTTCTAGTTAGGGTTAATAATGACCTGTTCTAGTTAGGGTTAATAATGACCTGTTCTAGTTAGGGTTAATAATGACCTGTTCTAGTTAGGGTTAATAATGACCTGTTCTAGTTAGGGTTAATAATGACCTGTTCTAGTTAGGTTAGTAATGACCTGTTCTAGTTAGGGTTAATAATGACCTGTTCTAGTTAGGGTTAATAATGACCTGTTCTAGTTAGGGTTAATAATGACCTGTTCTAGTTAGGGTTAATAATGAATGACCTGTTCTAGTTAGGGTTAATAATGACCTGTTCTAGTTAGGGTTAATAATGATAATGACCTGTTCTAGTTAGGGTTAATAATGACCTGTTCTAGTTAGGTTAGTAATGACCTGTTCTAGTTAGGGTTAGTAATGACCTGTTCTAGTTAGGGTTAATAATGACCTGTTCTAGTTAGGTTAATAATGACCTGTTCTAGTTAGGTTATAATGACCTGTTCTAGTTAGGGTTAATAATGACCTGTTCTAGTTAGGGTTAATAATGACCTGTTCTAGTTAGGTTAATAATGACCTGTTCTAGTTAGGGTTAGTAATGACCTGTTCTAGTTAGGGTTACTAAATGACCTGTTCTAGTTAGGGTTAATAATGACCTGTTCTAGTTAGGTTAATAATGACCTGTTCTAGTTAGGGTTAATAATGACCTGTTCTAGTTAGGGGTTAGTAAATGACCTGTTCTAGTTAGGGTTAATAATGACCTGTTCTAGTTAGGGTTAATAATGACCTGTTCTAGTTAGGGTTAATAATGACCTGTTCTAGTTAGGGTTAATAATGACCTGTTCTAGTTAGGGTTAATAATGACCTGTTCTAGTTAGGGTTAATAATGACCTGTTCTAGTTAGGGTTAATAATGACCTGTTCTAGTTAGGGTTAATAATGACCTGTTCTAGTTAGGGTTAATAATGACCTGTTCTAGTTAGGGTTAATAATGACCTGTTCTAGTTAGGGTTAATAATGACCTGTTCTAGGGTTAATAATGACCTGTTCTAGTTAGGGTTAATAATGACCTGTTCTAGTTAGGTTAATAATGACCTGTTCTAGTTAGGGTTAATAATGACCTGTTCTAGTTAGGGTTAATAATGACCTGTTCTAGTTAGGGTTAATAATGACCTGTTCTAGTTAGGGTTAATAATGACCTGTTCTAGTTAGGGTTAATAATGACCTGTTCTAGTTAGGGTTAGTAATGACCTGTTCTAGTTAGGGTTAATAATGACCTGTTCTAGTTAGGGTTAATAATGACCTGTTCTAGTTAGGGTTAATAATGACCTGTTCTAGTTAGGGTTAATAATGACCTGTTCTAGTTAGGGTTAATAATGACCTGTTCTAGTTAGGGTTAATAATGACCTGTTCTAGTTAGGGTTAGTAATGACCTGTTCTAGTTAGGGTTAATAATGACCTGTTCTAGTTAGGGTTAATAATGACCTGTTCTAGTTAGGGTTAATAATGACCTGTTCTAGTTAGGGTTAATAATGACCTGTTCTAGTTAGGGTTAATAATGACCTGTTCTAGTTAGGGTTAATAATGACCTGTTCTAGTTAGGGTTAATAATGACCTGTTCTAGTTAGGGTTAATAATGACCTGTTCTAGTTAGGGTTAATAATGACCTGTTCTAGTTAGGGTTAGTAATGACCTGTTCTAGTTAGGGTTAGTAATGACCTGTTCTAGTTAGGGTTAGTAATGACCTGTTCTAGTTAGGGTTAGTAATGACCTGTTCTAGTTAGGGTTAATAATGACCTGTTCTAGTTAGGGTTAATAATGACCTGTTCTAGTTAGGGTTAATAATGACCTGTTCTAGTTAGGGTTAGTAATGACCTGTTCTAGTTAGGGTTAGTAATGACCTGTTCTAGTTAGGTTAATAATGACCTGTTCTAGTTAGGGTTAATAATGACCTGTTCTAGTTAGGGTTAGTAATGACCTGTTCTAGTTAGGTTAATAATGACCTGTTCTAGTTAGGGTTAATAATGACCTGTTCTAGTTAGGGTTAATAATGACCTGTTCTAGTTAGGGTTAATAATGACCTGTTCTAGTTAGGGTTAATAAATGACCTGTTCTAGTTAGGGTTAGTAATGACCTGTTCTAGTTAGGGTTAATAATGACCTGTTCTAGTTAGGTTAGTAATGACCTGTTCTAGTTAGGTTAATAATGACCTGTTCTAGTTAGGGTTAATAATGACCTGTTCTAGTTAGGGTTAATAATGACCTGTTCTAGTTAGGGTTAATAATGACCTGTTCTAGTTAGGGTTAATAATGACCTGTTCTAGTTAGGGTTAATAATGACCTGTTCTAGTTAGGGTTAGTAATGACCTGTTCTAGTTAGGGTTAATAATGACCTGTTCTAGTTAGGGTTAATAATGACCTGTTCTAGTTAGGGTTAATAATGACCTGTTCTAGTTAGGGTTAGTAATGACCTGTTCTAGTTAGGGTTAATAATGACCTGTTCTAGTTAGGGTTAATAATGACCTGTTCTAGTTAGGGTTAGTAATGACCTGTTCTAGTTAGGGTTAATAATGACCTGTTCTAGTTAGGGTTAATAATGACCTGTTCTAGTTAGGGTTAATAATGACCTGTTCTAGTTAGGGTTAATAATGACCTGTTCTAGTTAGGTTAGTAATGACCTGTTCTAGTTAGGTTAATAATGACCTGTTCTAGTTAGGGTTAATAATGACCTGTTCTAGTTAGGGTTAATAATGACCTGTTCTAGTTAGGGTTAATAATGACTGTTCTGTTCTAGTTCTAGTTAGGGTTAATAATGACCTGTTCTAGTTAGGGTTAATAATGACCTGTTCTAGTTAGGTTAATAATGACCTGTTCTAGTTAGGGTTAATAATGACCTGTTCTAGTTAGGGTTAATAATGACCTGTTCTAGTTAGGGTTAATAATGACCTGTTCTAGTTAGGGTTAGTAATGACCTGTTCTAGTTAGGGTTAATAATGACCTGTTCTAGTTAGGGTTAGTAATGACCTGTTCTAGTTAGGGTTAATAATGACCTGTTCTAGTTAGGGTTAGTAATGACCTGTTCTAGTTAGGGTTAATAATGACCTGTTCTAGTTAGGGTTAATAATGACCTGTTCTAGTTAGGGTTAATAATGACCTGTTCTAGTTAGGGTTAATAATGACCTGTTCTAGTTAGGGTTAATAATGACCTGTTCTAGTTAGGGTTAATAATGACCTGTTCTAGTTAGGGTTAATAATGACCTGTTCTAGTTAGGGTTAATAATGACCTGTTCTAGTTAGGGTTAATAATGACCTGTTCTAGTTAGGTTAATAATGACCTGTTCTAGTTAGGGTTAATAATGACCTGTTCTAGTTAGGGTTAGTAATGACCTGTTCTAGTTAGGTTAATAATGACCTGTTCTAGTTAGGGTTAATAATGACCTGTTCTAGTTAGGGTTAGTAATGACCTGTTCTAGTTAGGGTTAATAATGACCTGTTCTAGTTAGGGTTAATAATGACCTGTTCTAGTTAGGGTTAATAATGACCTGTTCTAGTTAGGGTTAATAATGACCTGTTCTAGTTAGGTTAATAATGACCTGTTCTAGTTAGGGTTAATAATGACCTGTTCTAGTTAGGGTTAATAATGACCTGTTCTAGTTAGGGTTAATAATGACCTGTTCTAGTTAGGGTTAATAATGACCTGTTCTAGTTAGGGTTAATAATGACCTGTTCTAGTTAGGGTTAGTAATGACCTGTTCTAGTTAGGGTTAATAATGACCTGTTCTAGTTAGGGTTAATAATGACCTGTTCTAGTTAGGGTTAATAATGACCTGTTCTAGTTAGGGTTAATAATGACCTGTTCTAGTTAGGGTTAATAATGACCTGTTCTAGTTAGGGTTAATAATGACCTGTTCTAGTTAGGGTTAATAATGACCTGTTCTAGTTAGGGTTAGTAATGACCTGTTCTAGTTAGGGTTAATAATGACCTGTTCTAGTTAGGGTTAATAATGACCTGTTCTAGTTAGGGTTAATAATGACCTGTTCTAGTTAGGGTTAATAATGACCTGTTCTAGTTAGGGTTAATAATGACCTGTTCTAGTTAGGGTTAATAATGACCTGTTCTAGTTAGGGTTAATAATGACCTGTTCTAGTTAGGTTAATAATGACCTGTTCTAGTTAGGGTTAATAATGACCTGTTCTAGTTAGGGTTAATAATGACCTGTTCTAGTTAGGGTTAATAATGACCTGTTCTAGTTAGGTTAGTAATGACCTGTTCTAGTTAGGGTTAATAATGACCTGTTCTAGTTAGGGTTATAATGACCTGTTCTAGTTAGGTTAATAATGACCTGTTCTAGTTAGGGTTAATAATGACCTGTTCTAGTTAGGGTTAATAATGACCTGTTCTAGTTAGGGTTAATAATGACCTGTTCTAGTTAGGGTTAATAATGACCTGTTCTAGTTAGGGTTAGTAAACCTGACCTGTTCTAGTTAGGGTTAATAATGACCTGTTCTAGTTAGGGTTAATAATGACCTGTTCTAGTTAGGGTTAATAATGACCTGTTCTAGTTAGGGTTAATAATGACCTGTTCTAGTTAGGGTTAATAATGACCTGTTCTAGTTAGGGTTAATAATGACCTGTTCTAGTTAGGGTTAATAATGACCTGTTCTAGTTAGGGTTAATAATGACCTGTTCTAGTTAGGGTTAGTAATGACCTGTTCTAGTTAGGGTTAATAAACCTGACCTAGTTCTAGTTAGGGTTAGTAATAATGACCTGTTCTAGTTAGGGTTAAAATGACCTGTTCTAGTTAGGGTTAATAATGACCTGTTCTAGTTAGGGTTAATAATGACCTGTTCTAGTTAGGGTTAGTAATGACCTGTTCTAGTTAGGGTTAATAATGACCTGTTCTAGTTAGGGTTAATAATGACCTGTTCTAGTTAGGGTTAGTAATGACCTGTTCTAGTTAGGGTTAGTAATGACCTGTTCTAGTTAGGGTTAATAATGACCTGTTCTAGTTAGGGTTAATAATGACCTGTTCTAGTTAGGGTTAGTAATGACCTGTTCTAGTTAGGGTTAATAATGACCTGTTCTAGTTAGGGTTAATAATGACCTGTTCTAGTTAGGGTTAATAATGACCTGTTCTAGTTAGGGTTAATAATGACCTGTTCTAGTTAGGGTTAATAATGACCTGTTCTAGTTAGGGTTAATAATGACCTGTTCTAGTTAGGGTTAATAATGACCTGTTCTAGTTAGGGTTAATAATGACCTGTTCTAGTTAGGGTTAGTAATGACCTGTTCTAGTTAGGGTTAATAATGACCTGTTCTAGTTAGGGTTAATAATGACCTGTTCTAGTTAGGGTTAATAATGACCTGTTCTAGTTAGGGTTAATAATGACCTGTTCTAGTTAGGGTTAATAATGACCTGTTCTAGTTAGGGTTAATAATGACCTGTTCTAGTTAGGGTTAATAATGACCTGTTCTAGTTAGGGTTAATAATGACCTGTTCTAGTTAGGGTTAATAATGACCTGTTCTAGTTAGGGTTAGTAATGACCTGTTCTAGTTAGGGTTAATAATGACCTGTTCTAGTTAGGGTTAATAATGACCTGTTCTAGTTAGGGTTACTAATGACCTGTTCTAGTTAGGTTAATAATGACCTGTTCTAGTTAGGGTTAATAATGACCTGTTCTAGTTAGGGTTAATAATGACCTGTTCTAGTTAGGGTTAATAATGACCTGTTCTAGTTAGGGTTAGTAATGACCTGTTCTAGTTAGGGTTAATAATGACCTGTTCTAGTTAGGGTTAATAATGACCTGTTCTAGTTAGGGTTAATAATGACCTGTTCTAGTTAGGGTTAGTAATGACCTGTTCTAGTTAGGGTTAGTAATGACCTGTTCTAGTTAGGGTTAATAATGACCTGTTCTAGTTAGGGTTAGTAATGACCTGTTCTAGTTAGGGTTAATAATGACCTGTTCTAGTTAGGGTTAATAATGACCTGTTCTAGTTAGGGTTAATAATGACCTGTTCTAGTTAGGTTAGTAATGACCTGTTCTAGTTAGGGTTAATAATGACCTGTTCTAGTTAGGGTTAATAATGACCTGTTCTAGTTAGGGTTAATAATGACCTGTTCTAGTTAGGGTTAGTAATGACCTGTTCTAGTTAGGGTTAATAATGACCTGTTCTAGTTAGGGTTAATAATGACCTGTTCTAGTTAGGGTTAATAATGACCTGTTCTAGTTAGGGTTAATAATGACCTGTTCTAGTTAGGGTTAGTAATGACCTGTTCTAGTTAGGGTTAATAATGACCTGTTCTAGTTAGGGTTAATAATGACCTGTTCTAGTTAGGGTTAATAATGACCTGTTCTAGTTAGGGTTAATAATGACCTGTTCTAGTTAGGGTTAATAATGACCTGTTCTAGTTAGGGTTAGTAATGACCTGTTCTAGTTAGGGTTAATAATGACCTGTTCTAGTTAGGGTTAATAATGACCTGTTCTAGTTAGGGTTAATAATGACCTGTTCTAGTTAGGGTTAGTAATGACCTGTTCTAGTTAGGGTTAATAATGACCTGTTCTAGTTAGGGTTAATAATGACCTGTTCTAGTTAGGGTTAATAATGACCTGTTCTAGTTAGGGTTAATAATGACCTGTTCTAGTTAGGGTTAATAATGACCTGTTCTAGTTAGGGTTAATAATGACCTGTTCTAGTTAGGGTTAGTAATGACCTGTTCTAGTTAGGGTTAATAATGACCTGTTCTAGTTAGGGTTAATAATGACCTGTTCTAGTTAGGTTAATAATGACCTGTTCTAGTTAGGGTTAATAATGACCTGTAGTTAGGGTTAGTAATGACCTGTTCTAGTTAGGGTTAGTAATGACCTGTTCTAGTTAGGGTTAATAATGACCTGTTCTAGGTAGGGTTAGTAATGACCTGTTCTAGTTAGGGTTAGTAAACCTGACCTGTTCTAGTTAGGGTTAGTAAACCTGACCTGTTCTAGTTAGGGTTAATAATGACCTGTTCTAGTTAGGGTTAGTAATGACCTGTTCTAGTTAGGGTTAATAATGACCTGTTCTAGTTAGGGTTAATAATGACCTGTTCTAGTTAGGTTAATAATGACCTGTTCTAGTTAGGGTTAATAATGACCTGTTCTAGTTAGGGTTAATAATGACCTGTTCTAGTTAGGGTTAATAATGACCTGTTCTAGTTAGGGTTAATAATGACCTGTTCTAGTTAGGGTTAATAATGACCTGTTCTAGTTAGGGTTAGTAATGACCTGTTCTAGTTAGGGTTAATAATGACCTGTTCTAGTTAGGGTTAATAATGACCTGTTCTAGTTAGGGTTAATAATGACCTGTTCTAGTTAGGGTTAATAATGACCTGTTCTAGTTAGGGTTAATAATGACCTGTTCTAGTTAGGGTTAATAATGACCTGTTCTAGTTAGGGTTAGGGTTAGTAATGACCTGTTCTAGTTAGGGTTAATAATGACCTGTTCTAGTTAGGGTTAATAATGACCTGTTCTAGTTAGGGTTAATAATGACCTGTTCTAGTTAGGGTTAATAATGACCTGTTCTAGTTAGGGTTAATAATGACCTGTTCTAGTTAGGGTTAATAATGACCTGTTCTAGTTAGGTTAATAATGACCTGTTCTAGTTAGGGTTAGTAATGACCTGTTCTAGTTAGGGTTAGTAATGACCTGTTCTAGTTAGGGTTAGTAATGACCTGTTCTAGTTAGGGTTAGTAATGACCTGTTCTAGTTAGGGTTAATAATGACCTGTTCTAGTTAGGGTTAATAATGACCTGTTCTAGTTAGGTTAATAATGACCTGTTCTAGTTAGGGTTAATAATGACCTGTTCTAGTTAGGGTTAGTAATGACCTGTTCTAGTTAGGGTTAATAATGACCTGTTCTAGTTAGGGTTAATAATGACCTGTTCTAGTTAGGGTTAATAATGACCTGTTCTAGTTAGGGTTATAATGACCTGTTCTAGTTAGGGTTAATAATGACCTGTTCTAGTTAGGGTTAATAATGACCTGTTCTAGTTAGGGTTAATAATGACCTGTTCTAGTTAGGGTTAATAATGACCTGTTCTAGTTAGGGTTAATAATGACCTGTTCTAGTTAGGGTTAGTAATGACCTGTTCTAGTTAGGGTTAATAATGACCTGTTCTAGTTAGGGTTAGTAATGACCTGTTCTAGTTAGGGTTAATAATGACCTGTTCTAGTTAGGGTTAATAATGACCTGTTCTAGTTAGGGTTAATAATGACCTGTTCTAGTTAGGGTTAATAATGACCTGTTCTAGTTAGGTTAATAATGACCTGTTCTAGTTAGGGTTAATAATGACCTGTTCTAGTTAGGGTTAGTAATGACCTGTTCTAGTTAGGGTTTAATGACCTGTTCTAGTTAGGTTAATAATGACCTGTTCTAGTTAGGGTTAATAATGACCTGTTCTAGTTAGGGTTAATAATGACCTGTTCTAGTTAGGGTTAGTAATGACCTGTTCTAGTTAGGGTTAATAATGACCTGTTCTAGTTAGGGTTAGTTAGGGTTAATAATGACCTGTTCTAGTTAGGGTTAATAATGACCTGTTCTAGTTAGGGTTAATAATGACCTGTTCTAGTTAGGGTTAATAATGACCTGTTCTAGTTAGGGTTAATAATGACCTGTTCTAGTTAGGGTTAATAATGACCTGTTCTAGTTAGGGTTAATAATGACCTGTTCTAGTTAGGTTAATAATGACCTGTTCTAGTTAGGGTTAGTAATGACCTGTTCTAGTTAGGGTTAATAATGACCTGTTCTAGTTAGGGTTAATAATGACCTGTTCTAGTTAGGGTTAATAATGACCTGTTCTAGTTAGGGTTAATAATGACCTGTTCTAGTTAGGGTTAATAATGACCTGTTCTAGTTAGGGTTAGTAATGACCTGTTCTAGTTAGGGTTAGTAATGACCTGTTCTAGTTAGGGTTAATAATGACCTGTTCTAGTTAGGGTTAATAATGACCTGTTCTAGTTAGGGTTAATAATGACCTGTTCTAGTTAGGGTTAATAATGACCTGTTCTAGTTAGGGTTAATAATGACCTGTTCTAGTTAGGGTTAATAATGACCTGTTCTAGTTAGGGTTAATAATGACCTGTTCTAGTTAGGGTTAATGACCTGTAAGTTAGGGTTAATAATGACCTGTTCTAGTTAGGGTTAGTAATGACCTGTTCTAGTTAGGGTTAATAATGACCTGTTCTAGTTAGGGTTAATAATGACCTGTTCTAGTTAGGGTTAATAATGACCTGTTCTAGTTAGGGTTAATAATGACCTGTTCTAGTTAGGGTTAATAATGACCTGTTCTAGTTAGGGTTAATAATGACCTGTTCTAGTTAGGGTTAATAATGACCTGTTCTAGTTAGGGTTAATAATGACCTGTTCTAGTTAGGGTTAATAATGACCTGTTCTAGTTAGGTTAGTAATGACCTGTTCTAGTTAGGGTTAATAATGACCTGTTCTAGTTAGGGTTAGTAATGACCTGTTCTAGTTAGGGTTAATAATGACCTGTTCTAGTTAGGGTTAATAATGACCTGTTCTAGTTAGGGTTAATAATGACCTGTTCTAGTTAGGGTTAGTAATGACCTGTTCTAGTTAGGGTTAGTAATGACCTGTTCTAGTTAGGGTTAATAATGACCTGTTCTAGTTAGGGTTAGTAATGACCTGTTCTAGTTAGGGTTAGTAATGACCTGTTCTAGTTAGGGTTAGTAATGACCTGTTCTAGTTAGGGTTAATAATGACCTGTTCTAGTTAGGGTTAGTAATGACCTGTTCTAGTTAGGGTTAATAATGACCTGTTCTAGTTAGGGTTAATAATGACCTGTTCTAGTTAGGTTAATAATGACCTGTTCTAGTTAGGGTTAATAATGACCTGTTCTAGTTAGGGTTAATAATGACCTGTTCTAGTTAGGGTTAATAATGACCTGTTCTAGTTAGGGTTAATAATGACCTGTTCTAGTTAGGGTTAATAATGACCTGTTCTAGTTAGGGTTAATAATGACCTGTTCTAGTTAGGGTTAGTAATGACCTGTTCTAGTTAGGTTAATAATGACCTGTTCTAGTTAGGGTTAATAATGACCTGTTCTAGTTAGGGTTAATAATGACCTGTTCTAGTTAGGGTTAATAATGACCTGTTCTAGTTAGGGTTAATAATGACCTGTTCTAGTTAGGTTAATAATGACCTGTTCTAGTTAGGTTAGTAATGACCTGTTCTAGTTAGGGTTAATAATGACCTGTTCTAGTTAGGGTTAATAATGACCTGTTCTAGTTAGGGTTAATAATGACCTGTTCTAGTTAGGGTTAATAATGACCTGTTCTAGTTAGGGTTAATAATGACCTGTTCTAGTTAGGGTTAATAATGACCTGTTCTAGTTAGGGTTAATAATGACCTGTTCTAGTTAGGGTTAATAATGACCTGTTTCTAGTTAGGGTTAGTAATGACCTGTTCTAGTTAGGGTTAATAATGACCTGTTCTAGTTAGGGTTAATAATGACCTGTTCTAGTTAGGGTTAATAATGACCTGTTCTAGTTAGGGTTAGTAATGACCTGTTCTAGTTAGGGTTAGTAATGACCTGTTCTAGTTAGGGTTAATAATGACCTGTTCTAGTTAGGGTTAATAATGACCTGTTCTAGTTAGGGTTAATAATGACCTGTTCTAGTTAGGGTTAATAATGACCTGTTCTAGTTAGGGTTAATAATGACCTGTTCTAGTTAGGGTTAATAATGACCTGTTCTAGTTAGGGTTAGTAATGACCTGTTCTAGTTAGGGTTAATAATGACCTGTTCTAGTTAGGGTTAATAATGACCTGTTCTAGTTAGGGTTAATAATGACCTGTTCTAGTTAGGGTTAGTAATGACCTGTTCTAGTTAGGGTTAATAATGACCTGTTCTAGTTAGGGTTAATAATGACCTGTTCTAGTTAGGGTTAATAATGACCTGTTCTAGTTAGGGTTAATAATGACCTGTTCTAGTTAGGGTTAGTAATGACCTGTTCTAGTTAGGGTTAATAATGACCTGTTCTAGTTAGGGTTAATAATGACCTGTTCTAGTTAGGGTTAATAATGACCTGTTCTAGTTAGGGTTAGTAATGACCTGTTCTAGTTAGGGTTAATAATGACCTGTTCTAGTTAGGGTTAGTAATGACCTGTTCTAGTTAGGGTTAATAATGACCTGTTCTAGTTAGGGTTAATAATGACCTGTTCTAGTTAGGGTTAATAATGACCTGTTCTAGTTAGGGTTAATAATGACCTGTTCTAGTTAGGGTTAATAATGACCTGTTCTAGTTAGGGTTAATAATGACCTGTTCTAGTTAGGGTTAATAATGACCTGTTCTAGTTAGGGTTAATAATGACCTGTTCTAGTTAGGGTTAATAATGACCTGTTCTAGTTAGGGTTAGTAATGACCTGTTCTAGTTAGGGTTAGTAATGACCTGTTCTAGTTAGGGTTAGTAATGACCTGTTCTAGTTAGGGTTAATAATGACCTGTTCTAGTTAGGGTTAATAATGACCTGTTCTAGTTAGGGTTAATAATGACCTGTTCTAGTTAGGGTTAATAATGACCTGTTCTAGTTAGGGTTAATAATGACCTGTTCTAGTTAGGGTTAGTAATGACCTGTTCTAGTTAGGGTTAGTAATGACCTGTTCTAGTTAGGGTTAGTAATGACCTGTTCTAGTTAGGGTTAATAATGACCTGTTCTAGTTAGGGTTAATAATGACCTGTTCTAGTTAGGGTTAATAATGACCTGTTCTAGTTAGGGTTAATAATGACCTGTTCTAGTTAGGGTTAATAATGACCTGTTCTAGTTAGGGTTAATAATGACCTGTTCTAGTTAGGGTTAATAATGACCTGTTCTAGTTAGGTTAATAATGACCTGTTCTAGTTAGGGTTAATAATGACCTGTTCTAGTTAGGGTTAATAATGACCTGTTCTAGTTAGGGTTAATAATGACCTGTTCTAGTTAGGTTAGTAATGACCTGTTCTAGTTAGGGTTAATAATGACCTGTTCTAGTTAGGGTTAATAATGACCTGTTCTAGTTAGGGTTAATAATGACCTGTTCTAGTTAGGGTTAATAATGACCTGTTCTAGTTAGGGTTAATAATGACCTGTTCTAGTTAGGGTTAATAATGACCTGTTCTAGTTAGGGTTAGTAATGACCTGTTCTAGTTAGGGTTAATAATGACCTGTTCTAGTTAGGGTTAATAATGACCTGTTCTAGTTAGGGTTAATAATGACCTGTTCTAGTTAGGGTTAATAATGACCTGTTCTAGTTAGGGTTAATAATGACCTGTTCTAGTTAGGGTTAGTAATGACCTGTTCTAGTTAGGTTATAATGACCTGTTCTAGTTAGGGTTAATAATGACCTGTTCTAGTTAGGGTTAATAATGACCTGTTCTAGTTAGGGTTAATAATGACCTGTTCTAGTTAGGGTTAATAATGACCTGTTCTAGTTAGGGTTAATAATGACCTGTTCTAGTTAGGGTTAATAATGACCTGTTCTAGTTAGGGTTAATAATGACCTGTTCTAGTTAGGGTTAGTAATGACCTGTTCTAGTTAGGGTTAATAATGACCTGTTCTAGTTAGGGTTAATAATGACCTGTTCTAGTTAGGGTTAATAATGACCTGTTCTAGTTAGGGTTAATAATGACCTGTTCTAGTTAGGGTTAATAATGACCTGTTCTAGTTAGGGTTAATAATGACCTGTTCTAGTTAGGGTTAATAATGACCTGTTCTAGTTAGGGTTAATAATGACCTGTTCTAGTTAGGGTTAATAATGACCTGTTCTAGTTAGGGTTAGTAATGACCTGTTCTAGTTAGGGTTAGTAATGACCTGTTCTAGTTAGGGTTAGTAAACCTGTTCTAGTTAGGGTTAATAATGACCTGTTCTAGTTAGGGTTAATAATGACCTGTTCTAGTTAGGGTTAATAATGACCTGTTCTAGTTAGGGTTAGTAATGACCTGTTCTAGTTAGGGTTAGTAATGACCTGTTCTAGTTAGGGTTAATAATGACCTGTTCTAGTTAGGGTTAGTAATGACCTGTTCTAGTTAGGGTTAATAATGACCTGTTCTAGTTAGGGTTAGTAAACCTGACCTGTTCTAGTTAGGGTTAATAATGACCTGTTCTAGTTAGGGTTAGTAATGACCTGTTCTAGTTAGGGTTAATAATGACCTGTTCTAGTTAGGGTTAATAATGACCTGTTCTAGTTAGGGTTAATAATGACCTGTTCTAGTTAGGGTTAATAATGACCTGTTCTAGTTAGGGTTAATAATGACCTGTTCTAGTTAGGGTTAATAATGACCTGTTCTAGTTAGGGTTAATAATGACCTGTTCTAGTTAGGGTTAATAATGACCTGTTCTAGTTAGGGTTAGTAATGACCTGTTCTAGTTAGGGTTAGTAATGACCTGTTCTAGTTAGGGTTAATAATGACCTGTTCTAGTTAGGGTTAATAATGACCTGTTCTAGTTAGGGTTAATAATGACCTGTTCTAGTTAGGGTTACTAATGACCTGTTCTAGTTAGGTTAGTTAATGACCTGTTCTAGTTAGGGTTAATAATGACCTGTTCTAGTTAGGGTTAATAATGACCTGTTCTAGTTAGGGTTAATAATGACCTGTTCTAGTTAGGGTTAGTAATGACCTGTTCTAGTTAGGGTTAATAATGACCTGTTCTAGTTAGGGTTAATAATGACCTGTTCTAGTTAGGGTTAATAATGACCTGTTCTAGTTAGGGTTAATAATGACCTGTTCTAGTTAGGGTTAATAATGACCTGTTCTAGTTAGGGTTAATAATGACCTGTTCTAGTTAGGGTTAATAATGACCTGTTCTAGTTAGGGTTAATAATGACCTGTTCTAGTTAGGGTTAGTAATGACCTGTTCTAGTTAGGGTTAGTAATGACCTGTTCTAGTTAGGGTTAATAATGACCTGTTCTAGTTAGGGTTAATAATGACCTGTTCTAGTTAGGGTTAATAATGACCTGTTCTAGTTAGGGTTAATAATGACCTGTTCTAGTTAGGGTTAATAATGACCTGTTCTAGTTAGGGTTAGTAATGACCTGTTCTAGTTAGGGTTAATAATGACCTGTTCTAGTTAGGGTTAATAATGACCTGTTCTAGTTAGGGTTAATAATGACCTGTTCTAGTTAGGGTTAGTAATGACCTGTTCTAGTTAGGGTTAATAATGACCTGTTCTAGTTAGGGTTAATAATGACCTGTTCTAGTTAGGGTTAATAATGACCTGTTCTAGTTAGGGTTAATAATGACCTGTTCTAGTTAGGGTTAATAATGACCTGTTCTAGTTAGGGTTAGTAATGACCTGTTCTAGTTAGGGTTAGTAATGACCTGTTCTAGTTAGGGTTAATAATGACCTGTTCTAGTTAGGGTTAATAATGACCTGTTCTAGTTAGGGTTAGTAAACCTGACCTGTTCTAGTTAGGGTTAATAATGACCTGTTCTAGTTAGGGTTAATAATGACCTGTTCTAGTTAGGGTTAATAATGACCTGTTCTAGTTAGGGTTAGTAATGACCTGTTCTAGTTAGGGTTACTAAACCTGACCTGTTCTAGTTAGGGTTAGTAATGACCTGTTCTAGTTAGGGTTAATAATGACCTGTTCTAGTTAGGGTTAATAATGACCTGTTCTAGTTAGGGTTAATAATGACCTGTTCTAGTTAGGGTTAATAATGACCTGTTCTAGTTAGGGTTAATAATGACCTGTTCTAGTTAGGGTTAATAATGACCTGTTCTAGTTAGGGTTAATAATGACCTGTTCTAGTTAGGGTTAATAATGACCTGTTCTAGTTAGGGTTAATAATGACCTGTTCTAGTTAGGGTTAGTAATGACCTGTTCTAGTTAGGGTTAGTAAACCTGACCTGTTCTAGTTAGGGTTAGTAAACCTGACCTGTTCTAGTTAGGGTTAATAATGACCTGTTCTAGTTAGGGTTAATAATGACCTGTTCTAGTTAGGGTTAGTAATGACCTGTTCTAGTTAGGGTTAGTAATGACCTGTTCTAGTTAGGGTTAATAATGACCTGTTCTAGGTAGGGTTAGTAATGACCTGTTCTAGTTAGGGTTAGTAAACCTGACCTGTTCTAGTTAGGGTTAGTAAACCTGACCTGTTCTAGTTAGGGTTAATAATGACCTGTTCTAGTTAGGGTTAGTAATGACCTGTTCTAGTTAGGGTTAATAATGACCTGTTCTAGTTAGGGTTAATAATGACCTGTTCTAGTTAGGGTTAATAATGACCTGTTCTAGTTAGGGTTAATAATGACCTGTTCTAGTTAGGGTTAATAATGACCTGTTCTAGTTAGGGTTAATAATGACCTGTTCTAGTTAGGGTTAATAATGACCTGTTCTAGTTAGGGTTAATAATGACCTGTTCTAGTTAGGGTTAATAATGACCTGTTCTAGTTAGGGTTAATAATGACCTGTTCTAGTTAGGTTAATAATGACCTGTTCTAGTTAGGGTTAGTAATGACCTGTTCTAGTTAGGGTTAATAATGACCTGTTCTAGTTAGGGTTAATAATGACCTGTTCTAGTTAGGGTTAATAATGACCTGTTCTAGTTAGGGTTAATAATGACCTGTTCTAGTTAGGGTTAATAATGACCTGTTCTAGTTAGGGTTAGTAATGACCTGTTCTAGTTAGGGTTAATAATGACCTGTTCTAGTTAGGGTTAATAATGACCTGTTCTAGTTAGGGTTAGTAATGACCTGTTCTAGTTAGGGTTCATAATGACCTGTTCTAGTTAGGGTTAGTAAACCTGACCTGTTCTAGTTAGGGTTAATAATGACCTGTTCTAGTTAGGGTTAGTAATGACCTGTTCTAGTTAGGGTTAGTAATGTTTTATTCTGTTGTAGATGAAGCTGGAGGCCCGCAGGAAAGCAGAGGAGGAGAGGAGGAGGAGAGAGGAGGTGAGGAGAGGAGAGGAGGAACGAAAGGGAGTAGGAAATAATATGAGGAAAGGAGAGGGAGGAGGAGAGAGGAGGTGAGGAGAGGAGGAGGAAGAGGAGGTGGAGGGAGATGGTGAGTAGAGGAGGGAGAGGAGGAGATGGTGAGTAGAGGAGAGGAGGAAAGAAAGGGAGGAGGAAAGGAGAGGGAGGAGGAGGGAGATGGTGAGGAAAGGGGGAGGAAGAGGAGGGCAATGGTGAGTAGAGGAGGAGGGATAGGAGGAGGGAGATGGTGAGTAGAGGAGGGAGAGGAGGAGATGGTGAGTAGAGGAGGAGGGAGATGGAAAGTAGAGGAGGAGATGGTGAGTAGAGGAGAGGAGGAAAGAAAGGGAGTAGGAAATTATATGAGGAAAGGAGAGGGAGGAGGAGGAGGAGATGGTGAGAAGAGGGGGAGGAAGAGGAGGGTGATGGTGAGTAGAGGAGGAGGGATAGGAGGAGGGAGATGGAGAGTAGAGGAGAAGGAAATGGTGAGTAGAGGAGGAGGGGGATGGAGAGTAGAGGAGGAGGAAGAGGAGGGCGATGGTGAGTAGAGGAGGAGGAAGAGGAGGGCGATGGTGAGTAGAGGAGGAGGAAGAGGAGGGCGATGGTGAGTAGAGGAGGAGTAAAATGGTGAGTAGGGGAGAAGGAAATGGTGAGTAGAGGAGGAGGGGGATGGAGAGTAGAGGAGGAGGAAGAGGAGGGTGATGGTGAGTAGAGGAGGAGGGATAGGAGGATGGAGATGGAGAGTAGAGGAGGTGGAAAATGGTGAGTAGAGGAGGAAGGAGATGTAGAGGAGGAGGGAGAGGAGGAGATGGTGAGTAGAGGAGAGGAGGAAAGAAAGGGAGTAGGAAATTATATGAGGAAAAGAGAGGGAGGAGGAGGGAGATGGTGAGTAGAGGAGGGGAAAATGGTGATTAGAGGATGAGGGAGATGGTGAGAAGAGGGGGAGGAAGAGGAGGGTGATGGTGAGTATGGGAGGAGGGATAGGAGGAGGGAGATGGAGAGTAGAGGAGGGATAGGAGGAGGGAGATGGTGAGGAGAGGGGGAGGAAGAGGAGGGTGATGGTGAGTAGAGGAGGAGGGATAGGAGGAGGGAGATGGTGAGTAGAAGAGGGAGAGGAGGAGATGGTGAGTAGAGGAGGAGGAAGATGGAGAGTAGAGGAGGAGATGGGGAGTAGAGGAGAGGAGGAAAGAAATGGAGTAGGAAATTATATGAGGAAAGGAGAGGGAGGAGGAGGGAGATGGTGAGTAGAGGAGAGGAGGGGGAGATGGAGGAGGGAGATGGAGAGGAGAGGAGAGGAGAGGAGGGGGAGAGGAGGAGGGAAATGGTGAGTAGAGGAGAGGAGGAGGGAAATGGAGAGTAGAGGAGAGGAGGGAGATGGAGAGGAGAGGAGGGGGAGAGGAGGAGGGAGATGGTTAGTAGAGGAGAGGAGGGGGACAGGAGGAGGGAGATGGTGAGTAGAGGAGAGGAGGGGAGAGGAGGAGGGAGATGGTGAGTAGAGGAGAGGAGGGGGAGAGGAGGAGGGAGATGGTGAGTAGAGGAGAGGAGGGGGAGAGGAGGAGGGAGATGGAGAGGAGGGGGAGAGGAGGAGGGAGATGGTGAGTAGAGGAGAGGAGGGGGAGGAGGAGGGAGATGGGAGTAGATGGAGGAGGGGGAGAGGAGGAGGGATTTGGAGAGGGAGAGGAGAGGAGGAGGGAGATGGTGAGTAGAGGAGGAGGGAGATGGAGAGGAGGGGGAGAGGAGGAGGGAAATAGAGGAGGAGGGAGGCATCTCTTATATCTTGCTGTGTGTGTGTGTGTGTGTGTGTGTGTGTGTGTGTGTGTGTGTGTGTGTGTGTGTGTGTGTAGGAGCTGACGAAGAGAGAGGTGGTTAACGTCACACACCTGGTGATCCCTGCCGAGCTTGGCTCTTTACTGCAGGCTGCATCAGGTTAGTGTGTGTGCATGTTACATGCTGACTGTCTCTGGTCCAGTTCCTCACGTCTCTCTGTCTAGCTCTGGTCCAGTTCCTCACATCTCTCTGTCTAGCTCTGGTCCAGCGCCTCACGTCTCTCTTTGTGTAGCTCTGGTCCAACTCCTCATGTCTCTCTGTGTGTCTAGGTGGCAGAGAGCTCCATTCTGTTTGTCTAGCTCTGGTCCAGCTCCTCATGTCTCTCTGTGTGTCTAGGTGGCAGAGAGCTCCATTCTGAGTTTTCTAGCTCTGGTCCAGCTCCTCACGTCTCTCTGTGTGTCTAGGTGGCAGAGAGCTCCATTCTGAGTGTCTAGCTCTGGTCCAGCTCCTCACGTCTCTCTGTGTGTCTAGGTGGCAGAGAGCTCCATTCTGAGTGTCTAGCTCTGGTCCAGCTCCTCACGTCTCTCTGTGTGTCTAGGTGGCAGAGAGCTCCATTCTGAGTGTCTAGCTCTGGTCCAGCTCCTCACGTCTCTCTGTGTGTCTAGGTGGCAGAGAGCTCCATTCTGAGTGTCTAGCTCTGGTCCAGCTCCTCACGTCTCTCTGTGTGTCTAGGTGGCAGAGAGCTCCATTCTGAGTGTCTAGCTCTGGTCCAGCTCCTCACGTCTCTCTGTGTGTCTAGGTGGCAGAGAGCTCCATTCTGAGTGTCTAGCTCTGGTCCAGGCACCACACATCCAGGAGCAGAACCAGCTGACTCTGCCGTGTCTAGCGACTACCCCTTCAGCTCACGCACAACTCTACTTCAGGGCAGACAGCTCTCATTCCCTCAGAGTGCACAACTCTAGCTCAGGGTAAACACAGCTCTCATTCCCTTCTCTGTGCACAACTCTACTTCAGGGTAAACACAGCTCCATCCCCTTCAGTGCTAGCACAACTCTACTTCAGGGTAACACACCTCTCATTCCCTGCTACGCACAACTCTACTTCAGGGTAACACACCTCTCATTCCCTTCAGCCGCTACGCACAACTCTACTTCAGGGTAACACACCTCTCATCCCCTTCAGCCGTACGCACAACTCTACTTCAGGGTAACACACCTCTCATTCCTTCAGCCGCTACGCACAACTCTACTTCAGGGTAACACACCTCTCATTCCCTTCAGCCGCTACGCACAACTCTACTTCAGGGTAAACACACCTCTCATTCCCTTCAGCCGCTACGCACAACTCTACTTCAGGGTAACACACCTCTCATTCCCTTCAGCCGCTACGCACAACTCTACTTCAGGGTAACACACCTCTCATTCCCTTCAGCCGCTACGCACAACTCTACTTCAGGGTAACACACCTCTCATTCCCTTCAGCCGCTACGCACAACTCTACTTCAGGGTAAACACACCTCTCATTCCCTTCAGCCGCTACGCACAACTCTACTTCAGGGTAACACACCTCTCATTCCCTTCAGCCGCTACGCACAACTCTACTTCAGGGTAAACACACCTCTCATTCCCTTCAGCCGCTACGCACAACTCTACTTCAGGGTAACACACCTCTCATTCCCTTCAGCCGCTACGCACAACTCTACTTCAGGGTAACACACCTCTCATTCCCTTCAGCCGCTACGCACAACTCTACTTCAGGGTAAACACACCTCTCATTCCTTTCAGCCACTACGCACAACTCTACTTCAGGGTAACACACCTCTCATTCCCTTCAGCCACTACGCACAACTCTACTTCAGGGTAACACACCTCTCATTCCCTTCAGCCGCTACGCACAACTCTACTTCAGGGTAACACACCTCTCATTCCCTTCAGCCGCTACGCACAACTCTACTTCAGGGTAACACACCTCTCATTCCCTTCAGCCGCTACGCACAACTCTACTTCAGGGTAACACACCTCTCATTCCCTTCAGCCGCTACGCACAACTCTACTTCAGGGTAACACACCTCTCATTCCCTTCAGCCGCTACGCACAACTCTACTTCAGGGTAACACACCTCTCATTCCCTTCAGCCGCTACGCACAACTCTACTTCAGGGTAACACACCTCTCATTCCTTCAGCCGCTACGCACAACTCTACTTCAGGGTAACACACCTCTCATTCCCTTCAGCCGCTACGCACAACTCTACTTCAGGGTAACACACCTCTCATTCCCTTCAGCCGCTACGCACAACTCTACTTCAGGGTAAACACACCTCTCATTCCCTTCAGCCTCTACGCACAACTCTACTTCAGGGTAAACACACCTCTCATTCCCTTCAGCCACTACGCACAACTCTACTTCAGGGTAAACACACCTCTCATTCCCTTCAGCCACTACGCACAACTCTACTTCAGGGTAAACACACCTCTCATTCCCTTCAGCCGCTACGCACAACTCTACTTCAGGATAACACACCTCTCATCCCCTTCAGCCGCTACGCACAACTCTACTTCAGGGTAACACACCTCTCATTCCCTTCAGCCGCTACGCACAACTCTACTTCAGGGTAACACACCTCTCATTCCCTTCAGCCGCTACGCACAACTCTACTTCAGGGTAACACACCTCTCATTCCCTTCAGCCACTACGCACAACTCTACTTCAGGGTAAACACACCTCTCATTCCCTTCAGCCACTACTCACAACTCTACTTCAGGGTAAACACACCTCTCATCCCCTTCAGGTACGCACAACTCATTCAATAACACACCTCTCATTCAATTACATTCTATTTCACTCTGGTTATTCAATTCAATTATCTCTCCCTGTACATTCTATTTCATTCTATTCAATTCAATTCTCTCTCCCTGTACATTCTGGTTCATTCAATTCAATTCTCTCTCCCTGTACATTCTATTTCATTCTATTCAATTTAATTCTCTCTCCCTGTACATTCTATTTCATTCTATTCAATTCAGTTCTCTCTCCCTGTACATTCTATTTCATTCTATTCAATTCAGATCTCTCTCCCTGTACATTCTGGTTCATTCAATTCAATTCTCTCTCCCTGTACATTCTATTCAATTCAATTCTCTATCCCTGTACATTCTGGTTCATTCAATTCAATTCTCTCTCCCTGTACGTTCTATTTCATTCTATTCAATTCAATTCTCTCTCCCTGTACATTCTATTTCATTCTATCTATTCTATTCAATTCTCTCTCCCTGTACATTCTGGTTCATTCAATTCAATTCTCTCTCCCTGTACATTCTATTTCATTCTATATAGTTATATTGGAAATATAGAAATACAGACAGCCTAGTTATATTGGAAATACAGACAGCCTAGTTATATTGGAAATACAGACAGCCTAGTTATATTGGAAATACAGACAGCCTAGTTATATTGGAAATATAGAAATACAGACAGCCTAGTTATATTGGAAATACAGAAATAAAGACAGCCTAGTTATATTGGAAATACAGAAATACAGACAGCATAGTTATATTGGAAATACAGACAGCATAGTTATATTGGAAATATAGAAATACAGACAGCCTAGTTATATTGGAAATACAGACAGCCTAGTTATATTGGAAATACAGACAGCCTAGTTATATTGGAAATACAGACAGCCTAGTTATATTGGAAATACAGACAGCCTAGTTATATTGGAAATACAGACAGCCTAGTTATATTGGAAATACAGACAGCCTAGTTATATTGGAAATACAGACAGCCTAGTTATATTGGAAATACAGAAATACAGACAGCCTAGTTATATTGGAAATACAGACAGCCTAGTTATATTGGAAATATAGACAGCCTAGTTATATTGGAAATACAGAAATACAGACAGCATAGTTATATTGGAAATACAGACAGCCTAGTTATATTGGAAATATAGACAGCCTAGTTATATTGGAAATACAGAAATACAGACAGCATAGTTATATTGGAAATACAGACAGCCTAGTTATATTGGAAATACAGACAGCCTAGTTATATTGGAAATACAGACAGCCTAGTTATATTGGAAATATAGACAGCCTAGTTATATTGGAAATATAGAAATACAGACAGCCTAGTTATATTGGAAATATAGAAATACAGACAGCCTAGTTATATTGGAAATATAGAAATACAGACAGCCTAGTTATATTGGAAATATAGACAGCCTAGTTATATTGGAAATATAGACAGCCTAGTTATATTGAAAATACAGACAGCCTAGTTATATTGGAAATATAGAAATACAGACAGCCTAGTTATATTGGAAATACAGAAATACAGACAGCCTAGTTATATTGGAAATATAGAAATGCAGACAGCCTAGTTATATTGGAAATATAGAAATACAGACAGCCTAGTTATATTGGAAATACAGACAGCCTAGTTATATTGGAAATATAGACAGCCTAGTTATATTGGAAATACAGACAGCCTAGTTATATTGGAAATACAGACAGCCTAGTTATATTGGAAATATAGACAGCCTAGTTATATTGGAAATATAGAAATACAGACAGCCTAGTTATATTGGAAATATAGACAGCCTAGTTATATTGGAAATATAGAAATACAGACAGCCTAGTTATATTGGAAATATAGACAGCCTAGTTATATTGGAAATACAGAAATACAGACAGCCTAGTTATATTGGAAATACAGACAGCCTAGTTATATTGGAAATACAGAAATACAGACAGCCTAGTTATATTGGAAATACAGACAGCCTAGTTATATTGGAAATATAGACAGCCTAGTTATATTGGAAATACAGACAGCCTAGTTATATTGGAAATACAGACAGCCTAGTTATATTGGAAATACAGACAGCCTAGTTATATTGGAAATACAGAAATACAGACAGCCTAGTTATATTGGAAATACAGACAGCCTAGTTATATTGGAAATACAGAAATACAGACAGCCTAGTTATATTGGAAATACAGACAGCCTAGTTATATTGGAAATATAGACAGCCTAGTTATATTGGAAATACAGACAGCCTAGTTATATTGGAAATACAGACAGCCTAGTTATATTGGAAATATAGAAATACAGACAGCCTAGTTATATTGGAAATACAGAAATACAGACAGCCTAGTTATATTGGAAATACAGACAGCCTAGTTATATTGGAAATACAGACAGCCTAGTTATATTGGAAATACAGACAGCCTAGTTATATTGGAAATATAGACAGCCTAGTTATATTGGAAATATAGAAATACAGACAGCCTAGTTATATTGGAAATATAGAAATACAGACAGCCTAGTTATATTGGAAATATAGAAATACAGACAGCCTAGTTATATTGGAAATACAGACAGCCTAGTTATATTGGAAATACAGACAGCCTAGTTATATTGGAAATACAGACAGCCTAGTTATATTGGAAATATAGAAATACAGACAGCCTAGTTATATTGGAAATACAGAAATACAGACAGCCTAGTTATATTGGAAATACAGAAATACAGACAGCATAGTTATATTGGAAATACAGACAGCATAGTTATATTGGAAATATAGAAATACAGACAGCCTAGTTATATTGGAAATACAGACAGCCTAGTTATATTGGAAATACAGACAGCCTAGTTATATTGGAAATACAGACAGCCTAGTTATATTGGAAATACAGACAGCCTAGTTATATTGGAAATACAGACAGCCTAGTTATATTGGAAATACAGACAGCCTAGTTATATTGGAAATACAGACAGCCTAGTTATATTGGAAATACAGAAATACAGACAGCCTAGTTATATTGGAAATACAGACAGCCTAGTTATATTGGAAATATAGACAGCCTAGTTATATTGGAAATACAGAAATACAGACAGCATAGTTATATTGGAAATACAGACAGCCTAGTTATATTGGAAATATAGACAGCCTAGTTATATTGGAAATACAGAAATACAGACAGCATAGTTATATTGGAAATACAGACAGCCTAGTTATATTGGAAATACAGACAGCCTAGTTATATTGGAAATACAGACAGCCTAGTTATATTGGAAATATAGACAGCCTAGTTATATTGGAAATATAGAAATACAGACAGCCTAGTTATATTGGAAATATAGAAATACAGACAGCCTAGTTATATTGGAAATATAGAAATACAGACAGCCTAGTTATATTGGAAATATAGACAGCCTAGTTATATTGGAAATATAGACAGCCTAGTTATATTGGAAATACAGACAGCCTAGTTATATTGGAAATATAGAAATACAGACAGCCTAGTTATATTGGAAATACAGAAATACAGACAGCCTAGTTATATTGGAAATATAGAAATGCAGACAGCCTAGTTATATTGGAAATATAGAAATACAGACAGCCTAGTTATATTGGAAATACAGACAGCCTAGTTATATTGGAAATATAGACAGCCTAGTTATATTGGAAATACAGACAGCCTAGTTATATTGGAAATACAGACAGCCTAGTTATATTGGAAATATAGACAGCCTAGTTATATTGGAAATATAGAAATACAGACAGCCTAGTTATATTGGAAATATAGACAGCCTAGTTATATTGGAAATATAGAAATACAGACAGCCTAGTTATATTGGAAATATAGACAGCCTAGTTATATTGGAAATACAGAAATACAGACAGCCTAGTTATATTGGAAATACAGACAGCCTAGTTATATTGGAAATACAGAAATACAGACAGCCTAGTTATATTGGAAATACAGACAGCCTAGTTATATTGGAAATATAGACAGCCTAGTTATATTGGAAATACAGACAGCCTAGTTATATTGGAAATATAGACAGCCTAGTTATATTGGAAATATAGAAATACAGACAGCCTAGTTATATTGGAAATACAGAAATACAGACAGCATAGTTATATTGGAAATACAGACAGCCTAGTTATATTGGAAATATAGACAGCCTAGTTATATTGGAAATACAGAAATACAGACAGCATAGTTATATTGGAAATACAGACAGCCTAGTTATATTGGAAATACAGACAGCCTAGTTATATTGGAAATACAGACAGCCTAGTTATATTGGAAATATAGACAGCCTAGTTATATTGGAAATATAGAAATACAGACAGCCTAGTTATATTGGAAATATAGAAATACAGACAGCCTAGTTATATTGGAAATATAGAAATACAGACAGCCTAGTTATATTGGAAATATAGACAGCCTAGTTATATTGGAAATATAGACAGCCTAGTTATATTGGAAATACAGACAGCCTAGTTATATTGGAAATATAGAAATACAGACAGCCTAGTTATATTGGAAATACAGAAATACAGACAGCCTAGTTATATTGGAAATATAGAAATGCAGACAGCCTAGTTATATTGGAAATATAGAAATACAGACAGCCTAGTTATATTGGAAATACAGACAGCCTAGTTATATTGGAAATATAGACAGCCTAGTTATATTGGAAATACAGACAGCCTAGTTATATTGGAAATACAGACAGCCTAGTTATATTGGAAATATAGACAGCCTAGTTATATTGGAAATATAGAAATACAGACAGCCTAGTTATATTGGAAATATAGACAGCCTAGTTATATTGGAAATATAGAAATACAGACAGCCTAGTTATATTGGAAATATAGACAGCCTAGTTATATTGGAAATACAGAAATACAGACAGCCTAGTTATATTGGAAATACAGACAGCCTAGTTATATTGGAAATATAGACAGCCTAGTTATATTGGAAATACAGACAGCCTAGTTATATTGGAAATACAGAAATACAGACAGCCTAGTTATATTGGAAATACAGAAATACAGACAGCCTAGTTATATTGGAAATACAGACAGCCTAGTTATATTGGAAATACAGAAATACAGACAGCCTAGTTATATTGGAAATACAGAAATACAGACAGCCTAGTTATATTGGAAATACAGAAATACAGACAGCCTAGTTATATTGGAAATACAGACAGCCTAGTTATATTGGAAATACAGACAGCCTAGTTATATTGGAAATACAGAAATACAGACAGCCTAGTTATATTGGAAATACAGACAGCCTAGTTATATTGGAAATATAGACAGCCTAGTTATATTGGAAATATAGAAATACAGACAGCCTAGTTATATTGGAAATACAGACAGCCTAGTTATATTGGAAATACAGACAGCCTAGTTATATTGGAAATACAGACAGCCTAGTTATATTGGAAATACAGACAGCCTAGTTATATTGGAAATACAGAAATACAGACAGCCTAGTTATATTGGAAATATAGAAATACAGACAGCCTAGTTATATTGGAAATACAGACAGCCTAGTTATATTGGAAATACAGACAGCCTAGTTATATTGGAAATACAGACAGCCTAGTTATATTGGAAATATAGAAATACAGACAGCCTAGTTATATTGGAAATACAGAAATACAGACAGCCTAGTTATATTGGAAATACAGACAGCCTAGTTATATGGAAATATAGAAATACAGACAGCCTAGTTATATTGAAATACAGAAATACAGACAGCCTAGTTATATTGGAAATATAGACAGCCTAGTTATATTGGAAATACAGAAATACAGACAGCCTAGTTATTATTATAGAAATACAGACAGCCTAGTTATATTGGAAATATAGACAGCCTAGTTATATTGGAAATACAGAAATACAGACAGCCTAGTTATATTGGAAATACAGACAGCCTAGTTATATTGGAAATATAGACAGCCTAGTTATAGAAATACAGACAGCCTAGTTATATTGAAAATATAGACAGCCTAGTTATATTGGAAATATAGAAATACAGACAGCCTAGTTATATTGAAATATAGAAATACAGACAGCCTAGTTATATTGGAAATACAGAAATACAGACAGCCTAGTTATATTGGAAATACAGACAGCCTAGTTATATTGGAAATATAGACAGCCTAGTTATATTGGAAATACAGACAGCCTAGTTATATTGGAAATACAGAAATACAGACAGCCTAGTTATATTGGAAATACAGAAATACAGACAGCCTAGTTATATTGGAAATATAGAAATGCAGACAGCCTAGTTATATTGGAAATATAGAAATACAGACAGCCTAGTTATATTGGAAATACAGACAGCCTAGTTATATTGGAAATACAGACAGCCTAGTTATATTGGAAATACAGACAGCCTAGTTATATTGGAAATACAGACAGCCTAGTTATATTGGAAATATACAGACAGCCTAGTTATATTGGAAATATAGAAATATTGGAAATAGACAGCCTAGTTATATTGGAAATACAGACAGCCTAGTTATATTGGAAATATAGAAATACAGACAGCCTAGTTATATTGGAAATACAGAAATACAGACAGCCTAGTTATATTGGAAATACAGACAGCCTAGTTATATTGGAAATACAGACAGCCTAGTTATATTGGAAATACAGAAATACAGACAGCCTAGTTATATTGGAAATACAGACAGCCTAGTTATATTGGAAATATAGACAGCCTAGTTATATTGGAAATACAGACAGCCTAGTTATATTGGAAATACAGAAATAGACAGCCTAGTTATATTACAGAAAGTTATAGAAATACAGACAGCCTAGTTATATTGGAAATACAGAAATACAGACAGCCTAGTTATATTGGAAATACAGACAGCCTAGTTATATTGGAAATATAGACAGCCTAGTTATATTGGAAATACAGAAATACAGACAGCATAGTTATATTGGAAATACAGACAGCCTAGTTATATTGGAAATACAGACAGCCTAGTTATATTGGAAATACAGACAGCCTAGTTATATTGGAAATATAGACAGCCTAGTTATATTGGAAATATAGAAATACAGACAGCCTAGTTATATTGGAAATATAGAAATACAGACAGCCTAGTTATATTGGAAATATAGAAATACAGACAGCCTAGTTATATTGGAAATATAGACAGCCTAGTTATATTGGAAATACAGAAATACAGACAGCCTAGTTATATTGGAAATACAGACAGCCTAGTTATATTGGAAATATAGAAATACAGACAGCCTAGTTATATTGGAAATACAGAAATACAGACAGCCTAGTTATATTGGAAATATAGAAATGCAGACAGCCTAGTTATATTGGAAATATAGAAATACAGACAGCCTAGTTATATTGGAAATACAGACAGCCTAGTTATATTGGAAATACAGACAGCCTAGTTATATTGGAAATACAGACAGCCTAGTTATATTGGAAATACAGACAGCCTAGTTATATTGGAAATATAGACAGCCTAGTTATATTGGAAATATAGAAATACAGACAGCCTAGTTATATTGGAAATATAGACAGCCTAGTTATATTGGAAATATAGAAATACAGACAGCCTAGTTATATTGGAAATACAGACAGCCTAGTTATATTGGAAATACAGAAATACAGACAGCCTAGTTATATTGGAAATACAGACAGCCTAGTTATATTGGAAATATAGACAGCCTAGTTATATTGGAAATACAGACAGCCTAGTTATATTGGAAATACAGAAATACAGACAGCCTAGTTATATTGGAAATACAGAAATACAGACAGCCTAGTTATATTGGAAATACAGAAATACAGACAGCCTAGTTATATTGGAAATACAGACAGCCTAGTTATATTGGAAATACAGACAGCCTAGTTATATTGGAAATACAGAAATACAGACAGCCTAGTTATATTGGAAATACAGACAGCCTAGTTATATTGGAAATATAGACAGCCTAGTTATATTGGAAATATAGAAATACAGACAGCCTAGTTATATTGGAAATACAGACAGCCTAGTTATATTGGAAATAAAGACAGCCTAGTTATATTGGAAATACAGACAGCCTAGTTATATTGGAAATACAGACAGCCTAGTTATATTGGAAACACAGAAATACAGACAGCCTAGTTATATTGGAAATACAGACAGCCTAGTTATATTGGAAATGTAGACAGCCTAGTTATATTGGAAATATAGACAGCATAGTTATATTGGAAATACAGACAGCCTAGTTATATTGGAAATACAGAAATACAGACAGCCTAGTTATATTGGAAATACAGACAGCCTAGTTATATTGGAAATACAGACAGCCTAGTTATATTGGAAATATAGACAGCCTAGTTATATTGGAAATATAGAAATACAGACAGCCTAGTTATATTGGAAATATAGAAATACAGACAGCCTAGTTATATTGGAAATACAGACAGCCTAGTTATATTGGAAATATAGAAATACAGACAGCCTAGTTATATTGGAAATACAGACAGCCTAGTTATATTGGAAATACAGAAATACAGACAGCCTAGTTATATTGGAAATACAGACAGCCTAGTTATATTGGAAATATAGAAATACAGACAGCCTAGTTATATTGGAAATACAGACAGCCTAGTTATATTGGAAATATAGACATACAGACAGCCTAGTTATATTGGAAATACAGACAGCCTAGTTATATTGGAAATATAGACATACAGACAGCCTAGTTATATTGGAAATACAGACAGCCTAGTTATATTGGAAATATAGAAATACAGACAGCCTAGTTATATTGGAAATATAGAAATACAGACAGCCTAGTTATATTGGAAATATAGAAATACAGACAGCCTAGTTATATTGACAGCCTAAATATTAGAAATACAGACAGCCTAGTTATATTGGAAATATAGAAATACAGACAGCCTAGTTATATTGAAATACAGACAGAAATACAGACAGCCTAGTTATATTGGAAATATAGACAGCCTAGTTATATTGGAAATACAGACAGCCTAGTTATATTGGAAATATAGAAATACAGACAGCCTAGTTATATTGGAAATACAGACAGCCTAGTTATATTGGAAATACAGACAGCCTAGTTATATTGGAAATACAGACAGCCTAGTTATATTGGAAATACAGACAGCCTAGTTATATTGGAAATACAGACAGCCTAGTTATATTGGAAATACAGACAGCCTAGTTATATTGGAAATACAGACAGCCTAGTTATATTGGAAATATAGAAATACAGACAAACCTAGTTATATTGGAAATACAGACAGCCTAGTTATATTGGAAATATAGAAATACAGACAGCCTAGTTATATTGGAAATACAGAAATACAGACAGCCTAGTTATATTGGAAATACAGACAGCCTAGTTATATTGGAAATACTAGTTATAGACAGCCTAGTTATATTGGAAATACAGAAATACAGACAGCCTAGTTATATTGGAAATTTAGACAGCCTAGTTATATTGGAAATATAGACAGCCTAGTTATATTGGAAATACAGACAGCCTAGTTATATTGGAAATACAGACAGCCTAGTTATATTGGAAATACATACAACTAGTTATATTGGAAATACAGAAATACAGACAGCCTAGTTATATTGGAAATACAGACAGCCTGATTTATATTGGAAATACAGAAATACTAGCTACATAGACAGCCTAGTTATATTGGAAATACAGACAGCCTAGTTATATTGGAAATACAGACAGCCTAGTTATATTGGAAATACAGACAGCCTAGTTATATTGGAAATACAGACAGCCTAGTTATATTGGAAATACAGAAATACAGACAGCCTAGTTATATTGGAAAAATACAGACAGCCTAGTTATATTGGAAATACAGACAGCCTAGTTATATTGAAATACAGAAATACAGACAGCCTAGTTATGGAAATACAGAAATACAGACAGCCTAGTTATATTGGAAATACAGAAGCCTAGTTATATTGGAAATATAGAAATACAGACAGCCTAGTTATATTGGAAATACAGAAATATTAGAAATATAGACAGCCTAGTTATATTGGAAATATAGAAATACAGACAGCCTAGTTATATTGCACAGAAATACAGACAGCCTAGTTTATTGGAAATACAGACAGCCTAGTTATATTGGAAATACAGAAATACAGACAGCCTAGTTATATTGGAAATACAGACAGCCTATATTTATATTGAAATACAGACAGAAATATAGAAATACAGACAGCCTAGTTATATTGGAAATACAGAAAGTTAGACAGCCTAGTTATATTGGAAATACAGACAGCCTAGTTATATTGGAAATACAGAAATACAGACAGCCTAGTTATATTGGAAATATAGACAGACCTAGTTATATTGAAATACAGACAATATATTGGAAATACAGACAGCCTAGTTATATTGGAAATACAGACAGCCTAGTTATATTGGAAATATAGACAGCCTAGTTATATTGGAAATCTAGACAGCCTAGTTATATTGGAAATATAGAAATACAGACAGCCTAGTTATATTGGAAATACAGACAGCCTCCAGTTATATTGGAAATACAGACAGCCTAGTTATATTGGAAATAGAAATACAGACAGCCTAGTTATATTGGAAATACAGAAATATAGACAGCCTAGTTATATTGGAAATACAGACAGCCTAGTTATATTGAAATATAGAAATACAGACAGCCTAGTTATATTGGAAATACAGACAGCCTAGTTATGATTGGAAATCTCAGACCCCCTAGTTATATTGGCAGGAAATACAGACAGCCTAGTTATATTGGAAATATAGAAATACAGACAGCCTAGTTATATTGGAAATACAGAAAGCCTAGTTATATTGGAAATATAGAAATACAGACAGCCTAGTTATATTGGAAATACAGACAGCCTAGTTATATTGGAAAATAGAAATAGACAGCCTAGTTATATTGGAAATACAGACAGCCTAGTTATATTGGAAATACAGACAGCCTAGTTATATTGGAAATACAGACAGCCTAGTTATATTGGAAATACAGACAGCCTAGTTATATTGGAAAATACAGAAATACAGACAGCCTAGTTATATTGGAAATACAGACAGCCTAGTTATATTGGAAATACAGACAGCCTAGTTATAGAAATACAGACAGCCTAGTTATATTGGAAATATAGAAATACAGACAGCCTAGTTATATTGGAAATATAGACAGCCTAGTTATATTGGAAATATAGACAGCCTAGTTATATTGACAAATATATTGGAAATACAGACAGCCTAGTTATATTGGAAATACAGACAGCCTAGTTATATTGGAAATAGAAATAGACAGCCTAGTTATATTGGAAATACAGAAATACAGACAGCCTAGTTATATTGGAAATATAGAAATCCAGACAGCCTAGTTATATTGGAAATATAGAAATACAGACAGCCTAGTTATATTGGAAATACAGACAGCCTAGTTATATTGGAAATATAGACAGCCTAGTTATATTGGAAATACAGAAATACAGACAGCCTAGTTATATTGGAAATACAGACAGCCTAGTTATATTGGAAATACAGAAATACAGACAGCCTAGTTATATTGGAAATACAGAAATACAGACAGCCTAGTTATATTGGAAATACAGAAATACAGACAGCCTAGTTATATTGGAAATACAGACAGCCTAGTTATATTGGAAATATAGAAATACAGACAGCCTAGTTATATTGGAAATATAGACAGCCTAGTTATATTGGAAATACAGAAATACAGACAGCCTAGTTATATTGGAAATACAGACAGCCTAGTTATATTGGAAATACAGAAATACAGCCTAGTTATATTGGAAATACAGAAATACAGACAGCCTAGTTATATTGGAAATACAGAAATACAGACACTAGTTATATTGGAAATACAGACAGCCTAGTTATATTGGAAATATAGAAATACAGACAGCCTAGTTATATTGGAAATACAGACAGCCTAGTTATATTGGAAAATAAATAGACAGCCTAGTTATATTGGAAATACAGACAGCCTAGTTATATTGGAAATACAGACAGCCTAGTTATATTGGAAATACAGACAGCCTAGTTATATTGGAAATACAGACAGCCTAGTTATATTGGAAACAGACAGCCTAGTTATATTGGAAATACAGAAATACAGACAGCCTAGTTATATTGGAAATACAGACAGCCTAGTTATATTGGAAATACAGAAATACAGCCTAGTTATATTGGAAATACAGACAGCCTAGTTATATTGGAAATACAGAGACAGCCTAGTTATATTGGAAATACAGACAGCCTAGTTATATTGGAAATACAGACAGCCTAGTTATATTGGAAATACAGACAGCCTAGTTATATTGGAAATACAGAAATACAGACAGCCTAGTTATATTGGAAATACAGACAGCCTAGTTATATTGGAAATACAGACAGCCTAGTTATATTGGAAATACAGAAACAGACAGCCTAGTTATATTGGAAAAATACAGACAGCCTAGTTATATTGGAAATATAGAAATACAGACAGCCTAGTTATATTGGAAAATAGAAATCAGACAGCCTAGTTATATTGGAAATACAGACAGCCTAGTTATATTGGAAATACAGAAACAGCCTAGTTATATTGGAAATACAGACAGCCTAGTTATATTGGAAATACAGACAGCCTAGTTATATTGGAAATATAGAAATACAGACAGCCTAGTTATATTGGAAATACAGAAATACAGACAGCCTAGTTATATTGGAAATACAGAAATACAGACAGCCTAGTTATATTGGAAATACAGAAATACAGACAGCCTAGTTATATTGGAAATATAGAAAAGACAGCCTAGTTATATTGGAAATACAGACAGCCTAGTTTATATTGGAAATACAGACAGCCTAGTTATATTGGAAATACAGAAATACAGACAGCCTAGTTATATTGGAAATATAGAAATACAGACAGCCTAGTTATATTGGAAATATAGAAATACAGACAGCCTAGTTATATTGGAAATATAGAAATACAGACAGCCTAGTTATATTGGAAATACAGACAGCCTAGTTATATTGGAAATACAGACAGCCTAGTTATATTGGAAATACAGACAGCCTAGTTATATTGGAAATACAGACAGCCTAGTTATATTGGAAATATAGACAGCCTAGTTATATTGGAAATATAGACAGCCTAGTTATATTGGAAATATAGAAATACAGACAGCCTAGTTATATTGGAAATATAGACAGCCTAGTTATATTGAAATACAGAAATACAGACAGCCTAGTTATATTGGAAATACAGACAGCCTAGTTATATTGGAAATACAGAAATACAGACAGCCTAGTTATATTGGAAATACAGACAGCCTAGTTATATTGGAAATACAGAAATACAGACAGCCTAGTTATATTGGAAATACAGACAGCCTAGTTATATTGGAAATACAGACAGCCTAGTTATATTGGAAATACAGAAATACAGACAGCCTAGTTATATTGGAAATACAGACAGCCTAGTTATATTGGAAATACAGACAGCCTAGTTATATTGGAAATACAGACAGCCTAGTTATATTGGAAATACAGACAGCCTAGTTATATTGGAAATATAGAAATACAGACAGCCTAGTTATATTGGAAATACAGAAATACAGACAGCCTAGTTATATTGGAAATATAGAAATACAGACAGCCTAGTTATATTGGAAATACAGACAGCCTAGTTATATTGGAAATATAGACAGCCTAGTTATATTGGAAATACAGACAGCCTAGTTATATTGGAAATACAGAAATACAGACAGCCTAGTTATATTGGAAATACAGAAATACAGACAGCCTAGTTATATTGGAAATATAGAAATACAGACAGCCTAGTTATATTGGAAATACAGAAATACAGACAGCCTAGTTATATTGGAAATACAGACAGCCTAGTTATATTGGAAATATAGACAGCCTAGTTATATTGGAAATACAGACAGCCTAGTTATATTGGAAATACAGACAGCCTAGTTATATTGGAAATACAGACAGCCTAGTTATATTGGAAATACAGAAATACAGACAGCCTAGTTATATTGGAAATATAGACAGCCTAGTTATATTGGAAATATAGAAATACAGACAGCCTAGTTATATTGGAAATATAGAAATACAGACAGCCTAGTTATATTGGAAATACAGACAGCCTAGTTATATTGGAAATACAGAAATACAGACAGCCTAGTTATATTGGAAATACAGACAGCCTAGTTATATTGGAAATACAGACAGCCTAGTTATATTGGAAATACAGACAGCCTAGTTATATTGGAAATACAGAAATACAGACAGCCTAGTTATATTGGAAATACAGAAATACAGACAGCCTAGTTATATTGGAAATACAGACAGCCTAGTTATATTGGAAATACAGAAATACAGACAGCCTAGTTATATTGGAAATACAGAAATACAGACAGCCTAGTTATATTGGAAATACAGAAATACAGACAGCCTAGTTATATTGGAAATACAGAAATACAGACAGCCTAGTTATATTGGAAATATAGAAATACAGACAGCCTAGTTATATTGGAAATACAGACAGCCTAGTTATATTGGAAATACAGAAATACAGACAGCCTAGTTATATTGGAAATACAGACAGCCTAGTTATATTGGAAATACAGACAGCCTAGTTATATTGGAAATATAGAAATACAGACAGCCTAGTTATATTGGAAATACAGACAGCCTAGTTATATTGGAAATACAGACAGCCTAGTTATATTGGAAATACAGAAATACAGACAGCCTAGTTATATTGGAAATACAGAAATACAGACAGCCTAGTTATATTGGAAATATAGAAATACAGACAGCCTAGTTATATTGGAAATACAGACAGCCTAGTTATATTGGAAATACAGACAGCCTAGTTATATTGGAAATATAGAAATACAGACAGCCTAGTTATATTGGAAATACAGAGCCTAGTTATATTGGAAATACAATACAGACAGCCTAGTTATATTGGAAATACAGACAGCCTAGTTATATTGGAAATACAGACAGCCTAGTTATATTGGAAATACAGAAATATAGACAGCCTAGTTATATTGGAAATATAGACAGCCTAGTTATATTGGAAATACAGACAGCCTAGTTATATTGGAAATACAGACAGCCTAGTTATATTGGAAATACAGACAGCCTAGTTATATTGGAAATATAGAAATACAGACAGCCTAGTTATATTGGAAATACAGAAATACAGACAGCCTAGTTATATTGGAAATACAGAAATACAGACAGCCTAGTTATATTGGAAATACAGACAGCCTAGTTATATTGGAAATATAGAAATACAGACAGCCTAGTTATATTGGAAATACAGAAATACAGACAGCCTAGTTATATTGGAAATACAGACAGCCTAGTTATATTGGAAATACAGACAGCCTAGTTATATTGGAAATACAGACAGCCTAGTTATATTGGAAATACAGACAGCCTAGTTATATTGGAAATACAGACAGCCTAGTTATATTGGAAATACAGACAGCCTAGTTATATTGGAAATACAGACAGCCTAGTTATATTGGAAATACAGAAATACAGACAGCCTAGTTATATTGGAAATACAGACAGCCTAGTTATATTGGAAATATAGACAGCCTAGTTATATTGGAAATACAGAAATACAGACAGCCTAGTTATATTGGAAATACAGACAGCCTAGTTATATTGGAAATACAGACAGCCTAGTTATATTGGAAATACAGAAATACAGCCAGTTATAGTTATATACAGAAATACAGACAGCCTAGTTATATTGGAAATACAGACAGCCTAGTTATATTGGAAATACAGACAGCCTAGTTATATTGGAAATATAGACAGCCTAGTTATATTGGAAATATAGAAATACAGACAGCCTAGTTATATTGGAAATATAGAAATACAGACAGCCTAGTTATATTGGAAATATAGAAATACAGACAGCCTAGTTATATTGGAAATATAGACAGCCTAGTTATATTGGAAATATAGACAGCCTAGTTATATTGGAAATACAGACAGCCTAGTTATATTGGAAATATAGAAATACAGACAGCCTAGTTATATTGGAAATACAGAAATACAGACAGCCTAGTTATATTGGAAATATAGAAATACAGACAGCCTAGTTATATTGGAAATATAGAAATACAGACAGCCTAGTTATATTGGAAATATAGAAATACAGACAGCCTAGTTATATTGGAAATATAGACAGCCTAGTTATATTGGAAATACAGAAATACAGACCTAGTTATATTGGAAATACAGACAGCCTAGTTATATTGGAAATATAGACAGCCTAGTTATATTGGAAATATAGAAATACAGACAGCCTAGTTATATTGGAAATATAGACAGCCTAGTTATATTGGAAATACAGAAATACAGACAGCCTAGTTATATTGGAAATACAGACAGCCTAGTTATATTGGAAATACAGAAATACAGACAGCCTAGTTATATTGGAAATACAGACAGCCTAGTTATATTGGAAATACAGAAATACAGACAGCCTAGTTATATTGGAAATACAGACAGCCTAGTTATATTGGAAATATAGACAGCCTAGTTATATTGGAAATACAGAAATACAGACAGCATAGTTATATTGGAAATACAGACAGCCTAGTTATATTGGAAATATAGACAGCCTAGTTATATTGGAAATACAGAAATACAGACAGCATAGTTATATTGGAAATACAGACAGCCTAGTTATATTGGAAATACAGACAGCCTAGTTATATTGGAAATACAGACAGCCTAGTTATATTGGAAATATAGACAGCCTAGTTATATTGGAAATATAGAAATACAGACAGCCTAGTTATATTGGAAATATAGAAATACAGACAGCCTAGTTATATTGAAATATAGAAATACAGACAGCCTAGTTATATTGGAAATATAGACAGCCTAGTTATATTGGAAATATAGACAGCCTAGTTATATTGGAAATACAGACAGCCTAGTTATATTGGAAAAATAGAAATACAGACAGCCTAGTTATATTGGAAATACAGAAATACAGACAGCCTAGTTATATTGGAAATATAGAAATGCAGACAGCCTAGTTATATTGGAAATATAGAAATACAGACAGCCTAGTTATATTGGAATTACAGACAGCCTAGTTATATTGGAAATATAGACAGCCTAGTTATATTGGAAATACAGACAGCCTAGTTATATTGGAAATACAGACAGCCTAGTTATATTGGAAATATAGACAGCCTAGTTATATTGGAAATATAGAAATACAGACAGCCTAGTTATATTGGAAATATAGACAGCCTAGTTATATTGGAAATATAGAAATACAGACAGCCTAGTTATATTGGAAATATAGAAATACAGACAGCCTAGTTATATTGGAAATATAGACAGCCTAGTTATATTGGAAATACAGAAATACAGACAGCCTAGTTATATTGGAAATACAGACAGCCTAGTTATATTGGAAATATAGACAGCCTAGTTATATTGGAAATACAGACAGCCTAGTTATATTGGAAATACAGACAATATATTGGAAATACAGAAATACAGACAGCCTAGTTATATTGGAAATACAGAAATACAGACAGCCTAGTTATATTGGAAATACAGACAGCCTAGTTATATTGGAAATACAGAAATACAGACAGCCTAGTTATATTGGAAATACAGAAATACAGACAGCCTAGTTATATTGGAAATACAGAAATACAGACAGCCTAGTTATATTGGAAATACAGACAGCCTAGTTATATTGGAAATACAGACAGCCTAGTTATATTGGAAATACAGAAATACAGACAGCCTAGTTATATTGGAAATACAGACAGCCTAGTTATATTGGAAATATAGACAGCCTAGTTATATTGGAAATATAGAAATACAGACAGCCTAGTTATATTGGAAATACAGACAGCCTAGTTATATTGGAAATACAGACAGCCTAGTTATATTGGAAATACAGACAGCCTAGTTATATTATATTGAAATACAGACAGCCTAGTTATATTGGAAATACAGACAAGTTATATTGGAAATACAGACAGCCTAGTTATATTGGAAATACAGACAGCCTAGTTATATTGGAAATACAGAAATATAGACAGCCTAGTTATATTGGAAATATAGACAGCCTAGTTATATTGGAAATACAGACAGCCTAGTTATATTGGAAATACAGAAATACAGACCTAGTTATATTGGAAATACAGACAGCCTAGTTATATTGGAAATACAGACAGCCTAGTTATATTGGAAATACAGAAATACAGACAGCCTAGTTATATTGGAAATACAGACATACAGACAGCCTAGTTATATTGGAAATACAGAAATACAGACAGCCTAGTTATATTGGAAATACAGAAATACAGACAGCCTAGTTATATTGGAAATATAGAAATACAGACAGCCTAGTTATATTGGAAATATAGACAGCCTAGTTATATTGGAAATACAGAAATACAGACAGCCTAGTTATATTGGAAATACAGACAGCCTAGTTATATTGGAAATACAGACAGCCTAGTTATATTGGAAATACAGACAGCCTAGTTATATTGGAAATACAGAAATACAGACAGCCTAGTTATATTGGAAATACAGAAATACAGACAGCCTAGTTATATTGGAAATACAGACAGCCTAGTTATATTGGAAATACAGAAATACAGACAGCCTAGTTATATTGGAAATATAGAAATACAGACAGCCTAGTTATATTGGAAATACAGAAATACAGACAGCCTAGTTATATTGGAAATACAGACAGACTAGTTATATTGGAAATACAGAAATACAGACAGCCTAGTTATATTGGAAATATAGAAATACAGACAGCCTAGTTATATTGGAAATACAGACAGCCTAGTTATATTGGAAATATAGACAGCCTAGTTATATTGGAAATATAGAAATACAGACAGCCTAGTTATATTGGAAATACAGACAGCCTAGTTATATTGGAAATACAGACAGCCTAGTTATATTGGAAATACAGACAGCCTAGTTATATTGGAAATACAGACAGCCTAGTTATATTGGAAATATAGAAATACAGACAGCCTAGTTATATTGGAAATACAGACAGCCTAGTTATATTGGAAATACAGACAGCCTAGTTATATTGGAAATATAGAAATACAGACAGCCTAGTTATATTGGAAATACAGAAATACAGACAGCCTAGTTATATTGGAAATACAGACAGCCTAGTTATATTGGAAATACAGACAGCCTAGTTATATTGGAAATACAGAAATATAGACAGCCTAGTTATATTGGAAATATAGACAGCCTAGTTATATTGGAAATACAGACAGCCTAGTTATATTGGAAATACAGACAGCCTAGTTATATTGGAAATACAGACAGCCTAGTTATATTGAAATATAGAAATATAGCCGGGAAATACAGACAGCCTAGTTATATTGGAAATACAGACAGCCTAGTTATATTGGAAATATAGAAATACAGACAGCCTAGTTATATTGGAAATACAGAAATACAGACAGCCTAGTTATATTGGAAATATAGAAATACAGACAGCCTAGTTATATTGGAAATACAGACAGCCTAGTTATATTGGAAATACAGAATATACAGACAGCCTAGTTATATTGGAAATACAGACAGCCTAGTTATATTGGAAATACAGAAATATATGGAAATATAGACAGCCTAGTTATATTGGAAATACAGACAGCCTAGTTATATTGGAAATATAGAAATACAGACAGCCTAGTTATATTGGAAATACAGAAATACAGACAGCATAGTTATATTGGAAATATAGACAGCCTAGTTATATTGGAAATATAGAGACAGCCTAGTTATATTGGAAATATAGAAATACAGAAATACAGACAGCCTAGTTATATTGGAAATACAGACAGCCTAGTTATATTGGAAATATAGAAGCCTATATATTGGAAATACAGACAGCCTAGTTATATTGAAATACAGACAGCCTAGTTATATTGGAAATATAGAAATATAGACAGCCTAGTTATATTGGAAATACAGAAATACAGACAGCCTAGTTATATTGGAAATACAGACAGCCTAGTTATATTGGAAATATAGACATACAGACAGCCTAGTTATATTGGAAATACAGACAGCCTAGTTATATTGGAAATACAGACAGCCTAGTTATATTGGAAATACAGACAGCCTAGTTATATTGGAAATATAGAAATACAGACAGCCTAGTTATATTGGAAATACAGAAATACAGACAGCCTAGTTATATTGGAAATATAGAAATACAGACAGCCTAGTTATATTGGAAATACAGACAGCCTAGTTATATTGGAAATATAGACAGCCTAGTTATATTGGAAATATAGACAGCATAGTTATATTGGAAATACAGACAGCCTAGTTATATTGGAAATACAGACAGCCTAGTTATATTGAAATACAGACAATATAGAAATACAGACAGCCTAGTTATATTGGAAATACAGACAGCCTAGTTATATTGGAAATACAGACAGCCTAGTTATATTGGAAATATAGACAGCCTAGTTATATTGGAAATACAGACAAGTTATATTGGAAATATACAGACAGCCTGAAGTTATATTGGAAATACAGACAGCCTAGTTATATTGAAATACAGAAATACAGACAGCCTAGTTATATTGGAAATACAGACAGCCTAGTTATATTGGAAATACAGACAGCCTAGTTATATTGGAAATACAGACAGCCTAGTTATATTGGAAATACAGAAATACAGACAGCCTAGTTATATTGGAAATACTAGTTATAGAAATATAGAAATACAGACAGCCTAGTTATATTGGAAATACAGACAGCCTAGTTATATTGAAATACAGAAATACAGACAGCCTAGTTATATTGGAAATACAGAAATACAGACAGCCTAGTTATATTGGAAATACAGAAATACAGACAGCCTAGTTATATTGGAAATACAGAAATACAGACAGCCTAGTTATATTGGAAATACAGACAGCCTAGTTATATTGGAAATACAGAAATACAGACAGCCTAGTTATATTGGAAATACAGACAGCCTAGTTATATTGGAAATACAGACAGCCTAGTTATATTGGAAATATAGAAGCCTAGTTATATTGGAAATACAGACAGCCTAGTTATATTGGAAATACAGACAGCCTAGTTATATTGGAAATACAGACAGCCTAGTTATATTGGAAATACAGACAGCCTAGTTATATTGGAAATATAGAAATACAGACAGCCTAGTTATATTGGAAATACAGACAGCCTAGTTATATTGGAAATACAGACAGCCTAGTTATATTGGAAATACAGACAGCCTAGTTATATTGGAAATACAGACAGCCTAGTTATATTGGAAATACAGACAGCCTAGTTATAGAAATACAGACAGCCTAGTTATATTGGAAATACAGAAATACAGACAGCCTAGTTATATTGGAAATACAGAAATACAGACAGCCTAGTTATATTGGAAATACAGACAGCCTAGTTATATTGGAAATACAGACAGCCTAGTTATATTGGAAATACAGAAATACAGACAGCCTAGTTATATTGGAAATATAGACAGCCTAGTTATATTGGAAATACAGAAATACAGACAGCCTAGTTATATTGGAAATACAGCCTAGTTATATTGGAAAATACAGACAGCCTAGTTATATTGGAAATACAGACAGCCTAGTTATATTGGAAATACAGAAATATATTGGAAATACAGACAGCCTAGTTATATTGGAAATACAGACAGCCTAGTTATATTGGAAATACAGACAGCCTAGTTATATTGGAAATACAGACAGCCTAGTTATATTGGAAATACAGAAATACAGACAGCCTAGTTATATTGGAAATACAGAAATACAGACAGCCTAGTTATATTGGAAATATAGAAATACAGACAGCCTAGTTATATTGGAAATATAGACAGCCTAGTTATATTGGAAATACAGACAGCCTAGTTATATTGGAAATACAGAAATACAGACAGCCTAGTTATATTGGAAATATAGAAATACAGACAGCCTAGTTATATTGGAAATACAGACAGCCTAGTTATATTGGAAATATAGAAATACAGACAGCCTAGTTATATTGGAAATACAGAAATACAGACAGCCTAGTTATATTGGAAATACAGACAGCCTAGTTATATTGGAAATATAGACAGCCTAGTTATATTGGAAATACAGACAGCCTAGTTATATTGGAAATACAGACAGCCTAGTTATATTGGAAATACAGACAGCCTAGTTATATTGGAAATACAGACAGCCTAGTTATATTGGAAATATAGACAGCCTAGTTATATTGGAAATATAGAAATACAGACAGCCTAGTTATATTGGAAATACAGAAATACAGACAGCCTAGTTATATTGGAAATACAGAAATACAGACAGCCTAGTTATATTGGAAATACAGACAGCCTAGTTATATTGGAAATACAGAAATACAGACAGCCTAGTTATATTGGAAATACAGACAGCCTAGTTATATTGGAAATATAGACAGCCTAGTTATATTGGAAATACAGACAGCCTAGTTATATTGGAAATATAGACAGCCTAGTTATATTGAAATATAGAAATACAGACAGCCTAGTTATATTGGAAATACAGAAATACAGACAGCCTAGTTATATTGGAAATACAGAAATACAGAGACAGCCTAGTTATATTGGAAATACAGAAATACAGACAGCCTAGTTATATTGGAAATACAGACAGCCTAGTTATATTGGAAATACAGACAGCCTAGTTATATTGGAAATACAGACAGCCTAGTTATATTGGAAATACAGACAGCCTAGTTATATTGGAAATATAGAAATACAGACAGCCTAGTTATATTGGAAATATAGAAATACAGACAGCCTAGTTATATTGGAAATATAGAAATACAGACAGCCTAGTTATATTGGAAATATAGACAGCCTAGTTATATTGGAAATATAGACAGCCTAGTTATATTGGAAATACAGACAGCCTAGTTATATTGGAAATATAGAAATACAGACAGCCTAGTTATATTGGAAATACAGAAATACAGACAGCCTAGTTATATTGGAAAATACAGACAGCCTAGTTATATTGGAAATATAGAAATACAGACAGCCTAGTTATATTGGAAATACAGACAGCCTAGTTATATTGGAAAACAGAAATACAGACAGCCTAGTTATATTGGAAATACAGAAATACAGACAGCCTAGTTATATTGGAAATACAGACAGCCTAGTTATATTGGAAATATAGAAATACAGACAGCCTAGTTATATTGGAAATACAGACAGCCTAGTTATATTGGAAAATAGAAATACAGACAGCCTAGTTATATTGGGAAATACAGACAGCCTAGTTATATTGGAAATACAGAAATACAGACAGCCTAGTTATATTGGAAATATACAGACAGCCTAGTTATATTGAAATACAGAAATACAGACAGCCTAGTTATATTGGAAATACAGACAGCCTAGTTATATTGAAATATAGACAGCCTAGTTATATTGGAAATACAGACAGCCTAGTTATATTGGAAATACAGAAATACAGACAGCCTAGTTATATTGGAAATACAGACAGCCTAGTTATATTGGAAATAGCCTAGTTATAGAAATACAGACAGCCTAGTTATATTGAAATACAGAAAGTTATAGACAGACAGCCTAGTTATATTGGAAATACAGACAGCCTAGTTATATTGGAAATACAGACAGCCTAGTTATATTGGAAATATAGACAGCCTAGTTATATTGGAAATATAGAAATACAGACAGCCTAGTTATATTGGAAATACAGACAGCCTAGTTATATTGGAAATATAGACAGCCTAGTTATATTGGAAATACAGACAGCCTAGTTATATTGGAAATACAGACAGCCTAGTTATATTGGAAATACAGACAGCCTAGTTATATTGGAAATACAGACAGCCTAGTTATATTGGAAATATAGAAATACAGACAGCCTAGTTATATTGGAAATACAGACAGCCTAGTTATATTGGAAATACAGACAGCCTAGTTATATTGGAAATACAGAAATACAGACAGCCTAGTTATATTGGAAATACAGACAGCCTAGTTATATTGGAAATGTAGACAGCCTAGTTATATTGGAAATATAGACAGCATAGTTATATTGGAAATACAGACAGCCTAGTTATATTGGAAATACAGAAATACAGACAGCCTAGTTATATTGGAAATACAGACAGCCTAGTTATATTGGAAATACAGAAATACAGACAGCCTAGTTATATTGGAAATACAGACAGCCTAGTTATATTGGAAATACAGACAGCCTAGTTATATTGGAAATATAGACAGCCTAGTTATATTGGAAATATAGAAATACAGACAGCCTAGTTATATTGGAAATATAGAAATACAGACAGCCTAGTTATATTGGAAATACAGACAGCCTAGTTATATTGGAAATATAGAAATACAGACAGCCTAGTTATATTGGAAATACAGACAGCCTAGTTATATTGGAAATATAGAAATACAGACAGCCTAGTTATATTGGAAATACAGAAATACAGACAGCCTAGTTATATTGGAAATACAGACAGCCTAGTTATATTGGAAATATAGAAATACAGACAGCCTAGTTATATTGGAAATATAGAAATACAGACAGCCTAGTTATATTGGAAATATAGAAATACAGACAGCCTAGTTATATTGGAAATATAGAAATACAGACAGCCTAGTTATATTGGAAATATAGAAATACAGACAGCCTAGTTATATTGGAAATATAGACAGCCTAGTTATATTGGAAATATAGAAATACAGACAGCCTAGTTATATTGGAAATATAGAAATACAGACAGCCTAGTTATATTGGAAATATAGAAATACAGACAGCCTAGTTATATTGGAAATACAGACAGCCTAGTTATATTGGAAATACAGACAGAGAAACTTCCGGTTGGAGGAAATCAGATCTGCACTCGGTCCTAGGTAGTATTACATTTCATTACATTTCATTATAGTACAACGGTTTGATTTGTCTAATCTTAGCTAATTTCTTCTTAAATAGCTACACAGCCGTTATTTGTATCATAGATAATTGCGTAATTATTATATTGGAAATCCAACAGCCTAGTTACACTGCCCTGAAAGCTAGCCAGCTAGCTAACGTCCACCGTTAGCTAGTCCAAATCTACCGATTAGCAGCACAACTATTACACTCAACTGAACGACTTGATTAGTGTAGTGTTAGCTAGCTACATAGTTGTCTTTGCTGTCTTCGTACCCAAGATAATTGTGTAGTTTAGAGTGTGTAGTTTTATGTCGTCCTTAAATAGGAGACAGCCTAGCTAGCCAACAGCTAGCCAACGCCTAGAACAGAACTTCTGCACTCAACAATCCTAGTTATTTCGCTTCGCTCCACAGGTAGTATCACATTTTTCATTTCATTTCATTACAGTACAACAGCTTGATTTGTTTGATCGTAGCTAGCTACATAGCTAGCTACATAGCCGTTATTTGTATCAAAGATAATTGTGTAGTCTAGAGCGATTTCCTAGGTTAGTTAGCCAGCTATTGTCGTTCTTTTAACGCAACGTAACGTAATCAAACACTGCTAGCTAGCCAGCTATTGGAAATAGCAGCACAGTAGAAACTATTACACTCAACGGAACGACTTGATTAGTGTAGTGTCAACAACAGCAGCCAATGCCAACTAGCCTACTTAGTCAACAACGCAGCCTCTGCCAGCTAGCCTACTTCAGCAGTACTGTATCATTTTAATCATTTTAGTCAATAAGATTCTTGCTACGTAAGTTAACTCTCTGAACATACGTGACGTGTAGTCCACTTGTCATTCCAATCTCCTTTGCATTAGCGTAGCTCTGTGTAGCCTGTCAACTATGTGTCTGTCTATCCCTGTTCTCTCCTCTCTGCACAGACCATACAAACGCTCCACACCGCGTGGCCGACAGCCACCCTAATCTGGTGGTCCCAGACAGCCCACGTGGAGTTCCAGGTCTCCGGTAGCCTCTGGAACTGCCGATCAGACAGCCAACAAGGCAGAGTTCATCTCCGGATGTCTCCCTCCAGTCCCTCGACTTCTTGGCACTGACGGAAACATGGATCACCACAGACAACACTGTTACTCCTACTGCTCTCTCTTCGTCTGCCCAGTTATATCTCGCACACCCCGAGAGCTTCTGGTCAGCGGGGTGGTGGCACCGGGATCCTCATCTCTCCCAAGTGGTCAGCCTCTTTCTCCCCTTACCCATCTGTCTATCGCCTCCTTTGAATTCCATGCTGTCACAGTTACCAGCCCTTTCAAGCTTAACATCCTTATCATTTATCAGACAGCCTCCAGGTTCCCTCGGAGAGTTCATCAATGAGCTTGATGCCTTGATAAGCTCCTTTCCTGAGGACGGCTACCTCTCACAGTTCTGGGAACTTTAACCTCCCACGCCTACCTTTGACTCATTCCTCTCTGCCTCCTTCTTTCCACTCCTCTCCTCTTTGACCTCACCCTCTCACCTTCCCCCCTACTCACAAGGCAGGAAATACGCTCAGACCTCATCTTTACTAGATGCTGTTCTTCCACTAACCTCGTTGCAACTCCCCTCCAAGTCTCCGACCACTACCTATCCTTTTCCCTCTCGCTCTCATCCAACACTTCCCACACTGCCCCTACTCGGATGGTATCGCGCCGTCCCAACCTTACAGACAGCCTCTCCCCCGCTACTCTCTCCTCTTCCATCCTATCATCTCTTCCTCTGCTCAAACCTTCTCCAACCTATCTCCTGATTCTGCCTCCTCAACCAGCCTCCTCCCTTTCTGCATCCTTTGACTCTCTATGTCCCCTATCCTCCAGGCCGGCTCGGTCCTCCCCTCCCGCTCCGTGGCTCGACAGACTCATTGCGAGCTCACAGAACATAGCTCCGGGCAGCCTAGCGGAAATGGAGGAAAATCGCCAGAAATCCAGACGGACCTGACATCCTTTCACTCCTCCTCTCTACATTTTCCTAGTTATCTCTGCTGAAAGCCAGACTACCACTCTAAATTCCAAGCATCTGCCTCTAACCCTAGGAATCTTTGGAAACCTTCTCCTCCCTCCTGAATCAGACCCCCTAGTTCCTCCCTCTCTGCAGATGAATACAACCATTTTGAAAAGAAGGTCGACAGACATCCGATTATATTGGAAATCAAACGACACCGTTGGTTCTGAAATCACACTGCCCTACCCTGTGCTCTGACCTCTTTCTCCTAGTTATCTCTCCAGATGAAACAGCCTTAGTGATATTGCCGACAACCTGACTTGACCCTATCCCCTATATTCCAGAACCATTTCCGGAGACAGCCTCCCTTACCTCATTCGCTCATCAACTCATCCCTGACAGCCTAGTTTATTGGAAATTCAAGAGAGCGAGAGTTATACCCCTTCTGAAAAACAGACACTAGATCCCTCCGATGTGGAAATACAGACCAGTATCCCTAGTTATATTGGAAATCCAAAACTCTTGAACGTGCCTAGTTCCTTGGCCAAATACAGAAATCTCAGAATGACCTTTTGATCCAAATCAGTCAGGTTTCAAGACTAGTCATTCAACTGAGACTAGTTATATTGAAATCACGGAAAGGCAGACCGCACTAGTTAAAGGAAATCTCTCTCCTCTGCTCTCATCCTTCTAGAAATACAGACAGCCTAGTTATATTGTGAACCATCAGATCCTCCTCTCCACCCCCTCTCCGAGTTGGGCATCAGACAGCCCAGTTATATTGGTCCTACCTGACAGGTCCTAGTTACCAGGTTGGCGAGAATCAGTCTCCACACCACGTGTTCACCACTGGTGTCAGACAGGGCCTGTTCTAGGCCCTCTCCTATTCTCGAAATACACCAAGTCACTTGGCTCTGTCATAACCTCACATGGTCTCTCCTATCATTGCTATGCAGACGAAATACAATTAATCCTAGTTTATCTGATGACCAGGTGGAAATCGACATCTCTGCATGTCTGGAAGACATATCCGTAGTGGATGACGGATCACCACCTCAAGCTGAATTGGAAAGACGGAGCTGCTCTTCCTATTGGGAAGGACAGCCTAGTTCCATGATCTGGAAATCACGGTTGACAACTCCATTGTGTCCTCCTCCCAGAGCGCTAAGAACCTTGGCGTGAAATACAACACCCTAGTTATATTAACATACGGTGGCCAGCCTAGGTTCATGCTCTACAACATCCGCAGAGACAGCCTGCCTTACACAGGAAAGGTCCTAATCCAGGCACTTGTCATCTCCCGTCTGGATTACTGCAAATACAGACTGTTGGCTGGGTTATGCCTGTGCCATTAAACCCCTACAACTCATCCAGAACAGCCTAGTGGTGTTCAACCTTCCAACAGCCTAGTTCTATTCAAATCACCCCGCTCCTCCGACTCCCTCCACTGGCTTATATTGGAAATCGCATCCGACAAGACCATGGTGCTTATACGGAGCTGTGAGGGAATAGCACAGTACCTCCAGGTCTGATCAGGCCCTACAGAAAACAAGGGCACTAGTTATCCATCTGAAATGCAGACAGCCTCCCTACCACTGAGGAAATATAGACATACAGACAGCCCAGTTAAATTGGAAATACAGACTGCCTGGCCCCCCAATGGTGGAACAAACATCCTCAGACGCCTAGGACATTGGAGTCAACAGCCAGTTATCCGGAGACACCTGAAACAGACACCTAGTTTAAGGAATACCTAGGAAGGATAAAGAATCCCTAGTTACCCCCTCCCTGAAAAGATTTAGATGCACTACTGTTCCACTGAGGTCATAAGGTGAATGCACCAATTTGTAAGTCGCTCTGGATAAGAGCGTCTGCTAAATGACTTAAATGTTAAATGTTAAATGTATATTGGAAATACAGACAGCCTAGTTATATTGGAAATACAGACAGCCTAGTTATATTGGAAATATAGACAGCCTAGTTATATTGGAAATACAGACAGCCTAGTTATATTGGAAATATAGACAGCCTAGTTATATTGGAAATATAGACAGCCTAGTTATATTGGAAATACAGAAATACAGACAGCCTAGTTATATTGGAAATACAGACAGCCTAGTTATATTGGAAATACAGACAGCCTAGTTATATTGGAAATACAGACAGCCCAGTTATATTGGAAATACAGACATACAGACAGCCTAGTTATATTGGAAATACAGACAGCCTAGTTATATTGGAAATACAGAAATACAGACAGCCTAGTTATATTGGAAATACAGACAGCCTAGTTATATTGGAAATACAGACAGCCTAGTTATATTGGAAATACAGAAATACAGACAGCCTAGTTATATTGGAAATACAGACAGCCTAGTTATATTGGAAATATAGAAATACAGACAGCCTAGTTATATTGGAAATATAGACAGCCTAGTTATATTGGAAATACAGAAATATAGACAGCCTAGTTATATTGGAAATACAGACAGCCTAGTTATATTGGAAATACAGACAGCCTAGTTATATTGGAAATACAGACATACAGACAGCCTAGTTATATTGGAAATACAGACAGCCTAGTTATATTGGAAATACAGACAGCCTAGTTATATTGGAAATACAGAAATACAGACAGCCTAGTTATATTGGAAATACAGACATACAGACAGCCTAGTTATATTGGAAATACAGACAGCCTAGTTATATTGGAAATACAGAAATACAGACAGCCTAGTTATATTGGAAATACAGACAGCCTAGTTATATTGGAAATATAGACAGCCTAGTTATATTGGAAATACAGACAGCCTAGTTATATTGGAAATACAGACAGCCTAGTTATATTGGAAATACAGACAGCCTAGTTATATTGGAAATACAGAAATACAGACAGCCTAGTTATATTGGAAATACAGAAATACAGACAGCCTAGTTATATTGGAAATATAGAAATACAGACAGCCTAGTTATATTGGAAATACAGACAGCCTAGTTATATTGGAAATACAGACAGCCTAGTTATATTGGAAATACAGACAGCCTAGTTATATTGGAAATACAGAAATACAGACAGCCTAGTTATATTGGAAATACAGAAATACAGACAGCCTAGTTATATTGGAAATACAGACAGCCTAGTTATATTGGAAATACAGACAGCCTAGTTATATTGGAAATATAGACAGCCTAGTTATATTGGAAATACAGAAATACAGACAGCCTAGTTATATTGGAAATACAGACAGCCTAGTTATATTGGAAATATAGAAATACAGACAGCCTAGTTATATTGGAAATACAGAAATACAGACAGCCTAGTTATATTGGAAATACAGAAATACAGACAGCCTAGTTATATTGGAAATACAGACAGCCTAGTTATATTGGAAATATAGAAATACAGACAGCCTAGTTATATTGGAAATACAGAAATACAGACAGCCTAGTTATATTGGAAATACAGAAATACAGACAGCCTAGTTATATTGGAAATACAGACAGCCTAGTTATATTGGAAATACAGACAGCCTAGTTATATTGGAAATATAGACAGCCTAGTTATATTGGAAATACAGACAGCCTAGTTATATTGGACGTACACATGTCTAATCTCCAGGGTCTGACCCCTGACCCCTGACCCTCTCTCTGTTAGGAGCCTATGTTTGGGATGCTAACGGTTCCCTTGGAGAGGACCCTGACATGTACAGATGAGGACCTCCGACAGGAAGCTCTGGAGCTGTTCATTATGGTGAGTCCTGTTCATTATGGTGAGTCCTGACTGTTCATTAAGGTGACTCCTGTTCACTATGGTGAGTCCTGACTGTTCATTATGGTGAGTCCTGACTGTTCATTATGGTGAGTCCTGTTCATTATGGTGAGTCCTGTTCATTATGGTGACTCCTGACTGTTCATTATGGTGAGTCCTGTTCATTATGGTGACTCCTGTTCATTATGGTGAGTCCTGTTCATTATGGTGAGTCCTGTTCATTATGGTGAGTCCTGTTCATTATGGTGACTCCTGACTGTTCATTATGGTGAGTCCTGAGAGTCCTGTTCATTATGGTGATTATGGTGAGTCCTGTTCATTATGGTGAGTCCTGTTCATTATGGTGAGTCCTGACTGTTCATTATGGTGAGTCCTGTTCATTATGGTGAGTCCTGTTCATTATGGTGAGTCCTGACTGTTCATTATGGTGAGTCCTGTTCATTATGGTGAGTCCTGTTCATTATGGTGAGTCCTGTTCATTATGGTGAGTCCTGTTCATTATGGTGACTCCTGTTCATTATGGTGAGTCCTGACTGTTCATTATGGTGAGTCCTGTTCATTATGGTGAGTCCTGTTCATTATGGTGAGTCCTGTTCATTATGGTGACTCCTGTTCATTATGGTGAGTCTGTTCATTATGGTGAGTCCTGTTCATTATGGTGAGTCCTGACTGTTCATTATGGTGAGTCCTGTTCATTATGGTGAGTCCTGTTCATTATGGTGAGTCTGTTCATTATGGTGAGTCCTGTTCATTATGGTGAGTCCTGTTCATTATGGTGAGTCCTGTTCATTATGGTGAGTCCTGTTCATTATGGTGAGTCCTGACTGTTCATTATGGTGAGTCCTGTTCATTATGGTGAGTCCTGTTCATTATGGTGACTCCTGTTCATTATGGTGAGTCCTGTTCATTAAGGTGAGTCCTCTTCATTAAGGTGAGTCCTGTTCATTAAGGTAAGTCCTGTTCATTATGGTGAGTCCTGACTGTTCATTATGGTGACTCCTGTTCATTATGGTGACTCCTGTTCATTATGGTGACTCCTGTTCATTATGGTGAGTCCTGTTCATTATGGTGAGTCCTGTTCATTATGGTGAGTCCTGTTCATTAAGGTGAGTCCTGTTCATTATGGTGAGTCCTGTTCATTATGGTGAGTCCTGTTCATTATGGTGAGTCCTGTTCATTATGGTGAGTCCTGTTCATTATGGTGAGTCCTGTTCATTATGTCTCGACCAAACCTTATTAGACTGAAGTTTATCATTCTAATTCATTATACATGTTACAGAATCGAATGATTACTAATAGTTACGTTTGTCTTATTATTCATTATATATGTTACATAATGTCATAATTACATTTCAGGGTGGAATTCTTTAGTCATTACCTTTAAGCATATACATTCCCTCATCATAGGGTTATGTATATCTCTGTGTTCTAGGTGTTTAAGTGTTAGGGTTCCGTCTATCTCTGTGTTCTAGGTGTTTAAGTGTTAGGGTTCTATTTAGCTCTGTTTTCTAGTTGTTTAGGTGTTAGGGTTCTGTCTAGCTATGTGTTCTAGTTGTGTAAGTGTTAGGGTTCTGTCTATCTATGTGTTCTAGGTGTTTAAGTTTAGGATTCTGTGTTCTAGGAGTTTAAGTGTCAGGGTTCTGTCTCTCTCTCTGGGTTATAGGTGTTTAAGTGTTAGGGTTATGTATATCTCTGTGTTCTAGGTGTTTAAGTGTTAGGGTTCTATCTAGCTCTGTGTTCTAGGTGTCTAAGTGTTAGGGTTCCATCTAGCTCTGTGTTCTAGGTGTTTAAGTGTTAGGGTTCTGTCTATATCTGTGTTCTAGGTGTTAGTATTCTGTCTTCTAGGTGTTTAAGTGTTATGGTTCTGTCTATCACTGTGTTCTAGGTGTTTAAGTGTTAGGGTTCTGTCTATCACTGTGTTCTAGGTGTTTAAGTGTTAGGGTTCTGTCTGTGTCGTATCTGTGTTCTAAGTATTAATAAAGGTAAAGGTAAAAAAATGAAGGGATGTGGTTCTATGTTGTAGATCCTGAGGTTCATGGGCGACCCCCACCTGAATGGGGCTCAGGAGAACCTGTTTGGGAACTACATCATTCAGAGAGGACTGGCCAATCAGGGCCTGCGAGACGAGATCCTGGCTCAGCTGGCCAACCAGGTGTGGCGGAACCCTAACCATGACAACGCAGAGAGAGGCTGGCTGCTGCTGCTGGGGTGTGTCTGCTGTTTCCCCCCCTCCGCCAGGCTGCACACACACCTACTGAAGTAAGAACACACACACACACACCTACTGAAGTAAGAACACACACACACACCTACTGAAGTAAGAACACACACACACCTACTGAAGTAAGAACACACACACACACACCTACTGAAGTAAGAACACACACACACAACACAGAACACACACACACCTACTGAAGTAAGAAACACACACACACTACTGAAGTAAGAACACACACACACACACCTACTGAAGTAAGAACACACACACACACACCTACTGAAGTAAGAACACACACACACACACCTACTGAAGTAAGAACACACACACACACCTACTGAAGTAAGTAAGAACAACACACACACACCTACTGAAGTAAGAACAACACACACACACACCTACTGAAGTAAGAACACACACACACACCTACTGAAGTAAGAACACACACACACCTACTGTAAGTGAAGTAAGAACACACACACACACCTACTGAAGTAAGAACACACACACACCTACTGAAGTAAGAACACACACACACACACCTACTGAAGTAAGAACACACACACACACCTACTGAAGTAAGAACACACACACACACCTACTGAAGTAAGAACACACACACACACACCTACTGAAGTAAGAACACACACACACACCTACTGAAGTAAGAACACACACACACACACACTGAAGTAAGAACACACACACCTACTGAAGTAAGAACACACACACACCTACTGAAGTAAGAACACACACCTACTGAAGTAAGAACACACACACACACACCTACTGAAGTAAGAACACACACACCTACACCTACTGAAGTAAGAACACACACACACACACCTACTGAAGTAAGAACACACACACACCTACTGCTGAAGTAAGAACACACACACACACCTACTGAAACACACACACCTACTGAAGTAAGAACACACACACACACACCTACTGAAGTAAGAACACACACACACACACTGAAGTAAGTAAGTAAGAACACACACACACACCTACTGAAGTAAGAACACACACACACACACCTACTGAAGTAAGAACACACACACCTACTGAAGTAAGAACACACACACACACACACACACACACCTACTGAAGTAAGAACACACACACACACCTACTGAAGTGAAGTAAGAACAACACACACACACCTACTGAAGTAAGAACACACACAACACACCTACTGAAGTAAGAACACACACACACACACCTACTGAAGTAAGAACACACACACACACACCTACTGAAGTAAGAACACACACACACACACCTACCTACTGAAGTAAGAAACACACACACACACCTACTGAAGTAAGAACACACACACACACCTACTGAAGTAAGAACACACACACACACCTACTGACCTACTGAAGTAAGAACACACACACACCTACTGGAAGTAAGAACACACACACACACCTACTGAAGTAAGAACACACACACACCTACTGAAGTAAGAAACACACACACACCTACTGAAGTAAGAACACACACACACACCTGAAGTAAGAACACACACACACACACCTACTGAAGTAAGAACACACACACCTAAGAACACACACACACACCTACTGAAGTAAGAAACACACACACAACCTACTGAAGTAAGAAACACACACACACACCTACTGAAGTAAGAACACACACACACACCTACTGAAGTAAGAACACACACACACAAGTAAGACACACACACACCTACTGAAGTAAGAACACTGAAGTAAGAACACACACACACCTACTGAAGTAAGAACACACACACACACACCTACTAAGAACACACACACACACCTACTGAAGTAACCTACTGAAGTAAGAACACACACACACACACCTACTGAAGTAAGAAACACACACACACCTACTGAAGAAGTGAAGTAACACACACACACACACCACACACACACCTACTGAAGTAAGTGAAGTAAGAACACACACACACCTACTGAAGTAAGAACACACACACACACCTACTGAAGTAAGAACACACACACACACCTACTGAAGTAAGAACACACACACACACACCTACTGAAGTAAGAACACACACACACACACCTACTGAAGTAAGACACACACACACCTACTGAAGTAAGGTAAGAACTGAAGTAAGAACACACACACACACCTACTGAAGTAAGAACACACACACACACACCTACTGAAGTAAGAACACACACACACACACCTACTGAAGTAAGAACACACACACACACACCTACTGAAGTAAGAACACACACACACACACCTACTGAAGTAAGAACACACACACACCTACTGAAGTAAGAACACACACACACCTACTGAAGTAAGAACACACACACACACACCTACTGAAGTAAGAACACACACACACCTACTGAAGTAAGAACACACACACACACCTACTGAAGTAACACACACCACACACACACACCTACTGAAGTAAGAAACACACACACACCTACTGAAGTAAGAACACACACACACACACCTACTGAACTGAAGTAACACACACACACACCTACTGAAGTAAGAACACACACACACACCTACTGAAGTAAGAACACACACACACACACCTACTGAAGTAAGAACTACACACACACACCTACTAAGAAGTAAGAACACACACACACACACCTACACACACACACACACCTACTGAAGTAAGAACACACACACACACACCTACTGAAGTAAGAACACACACACACACACCTACTGAAGTAAGAACACACACACACCTACTGAAGTAAGAACACACACACACACACCTACTGAAGTAAGAACACACACACACCTACTGAAGTAAGAACACACACACACACCTACTGAAGTAAGAACACACACACACCTACTGAAGTAAGAACACACACACACACACCTACTGAAGTAAGAACACACACACACACTGAAGTAAGAACACACACACACCTACTGAAGTAAGAACAACACACACACACCTACTGAAGTAAGAACACACACACACACCTACTGAAGTAAGAACACACACACACACCTACTGAAGTAAGAACACACACACACACACCTACTGAAGTAAGAACACACACACACACCTACTGAAGTAAGAACACACACACACACCTACACACACACACCTACTGAAGTAAGAACACACACACACCTAGAAGTAAGAACACACACACACACACCTACTGAAGTAAGACTGAAGTAAGAACACACACACACACCTACTGAAGTAAGAACACACACACACACACCTACTGAAGTAAGAACACACACACACACCTACTGAAGTAAGAACACACACACACACCTACTGAAGTAAGAACACACACACACACACCTACTGAAGTAAGAACACACACACACCTACTGAAGTAAGAACACACACACACACACCTACTGAAGTAAGAACACACACACACACCTACTGAAGTAAGAACACACACACACACACACACACACCTACTGAAGTAAGAACACACACACACACCTACTGAAGTAAGAACACACACACACCTACTGAAGTAAGAACACACACACACACCTACTGAAGTAAGAACACACACACACACCTACTGAAGTAAGAACACACACACACACCTACTGAAGTAAGAACACACACACACACACCTACTGAAGTAAGAACACACACACACACCTACTGAAGAAACAACACACACACCTACTGAAGTAAGAACACACACACACACACACCTACTGAAGTAAGAACACACACACACACACCTACTGAAGTAAGAACACACACACACACACACCTACTGAAGTAAGAACACACACACACACACCTACTGAAGTAAGAACACACACACACACACCTACTGAAGTAAGAACACACACACACACACCTACTGAAGTAAGAAACACACACACACACCTACTGAAGTAAGAACACACACACCTACTGAAGTAAGAACACACACACACCTACTGGAAGAACACACACACACACCTACTGAAGTAAGAACACACACACACACAAGAACACACACACACACCTACTGAAGTAAGAACACACACACACAACCTACTGAAGTAAGAACACACACACACACCTACTGAAGTAAGAACACACACACACACCTACTGAAGTACTGAAGTAAGAACACACACACTGAAGTAAGAACACACCTACTGAAGTAAGACACACACACACACCTACTGAAGTAAGAAACACACACACACACCTACTGAAGTAAGAACACACACACACCTACTGAAGTAAGAACAACACACACACCTACTGAAGTAAGAACACACACACACACCTACTGAAGTAAGAACACACACACACACACACACCTACTGAAGTAAGAACACACACACACACCTACTGAAGTAAGAACACACACACACCTACACACACACACCTACTGAAGTAAGAACACACACACACACCTACTGAAGTAAGAACACACACACACACCTACTGAAGTAAGAACACACACACACACACCTACTGAAGTAAGAACACACACACACACACTGAAGTAAGAACACACACACACACACCTACTGAAGTAAGAACACACACACACACCTACTGAAGTAAGAACACACACACACCTACTAAGAACACACACACACCTACTGAAGTAAGAACACACACACACAACACACACACCTACTGAAGTAAGAACACACACACCTACTGAAGTAAGAACACACCACACACACACCTACTGAAGTAAGAACACACACACACACCTACTGAAGTAAGAACACACACCACACCGGGAAGTAAGAACACACACACACAACTACACACACACACACCTACTGAAGTAAGAACACACACACACACACCTACTGAAGAACACACACAACAACACACACACACACCTACTGAAGTAAGAACACACACACACACCTACTGAAGTAAGAACACACACACACACACCTACTGAAGTAAGAAACACACACACACACCTACTGAAGTAAGAACACACACACAACACACACACACACACCTACTGAAGTAAGAACACACACACACACCTACTGAAGTAAGAACACACACACACACACCTACTGAAGTAAGAACACACACACACCTACACACACACACACCTACTGAAGTAAGAACACACACACACCTACTGAAGTAAGAACACACACACACACACACCTACTGAAGTAAGAACACACACACACACCTACTGAAGTAAGAACACACACACACACACCTACTGAAGTAAGTAAGAACACACACACACCTACTGAAGTAAGAACACACACACACACCTACTGAAGTAAGAACACACACACACACACCTACTGAAGTAAGAACACACACACACACACCTACTGAAGTAAGAACACACACACACCTACTGAAGTAAGAACACACACACACCTACTGAAGTAAGACACACACACACACACCTACTGAAGTAAGAACACACACACAAGTAAGAACACACACACACACACCTACTGAAGTAAGAAACACACACACACACCTACTGAAGTAAGAACACACACACACCTACTGAAGTAAGAACACACACACACCTACTGAAGTAAGAACACACACACACACCTACTGAAGTAAGAACACACACACACCTACTGAAGTAAGAACACACACACACCTACTGAAGTAAGAACACACACACACACCTACTGAAGTAAGAACACACACACACACCTACTGAAGTAAGAAACACACACACACCTACTGAAGTAAGAACACACACACACCTACTGAAGTAAGAACACACACACACCTACTGAAGTAAGAACACACACACACCTACTGAAGTAAGAACACACACACACACTACACACACACACACCTACTGAAGTAAGAACACACACACACACCTACTGAAGTAAGACACACACACACACACACCTACTGAAGTAAGAACACACACACACCTACTGAAGTAAGAACACACACACACCTACTGAAGTAAGAACTGAAGTAAGAACACACACACACACACTGAAGTAAGAACACACACACCTACTGAAGTAAGAACACACACACACACACCTACTGAAGTAAGAACAACACACACACACCTACTGAAGTAAGAACACACACACACACACACACACTACTGAAGTAAGAAACACACACACACACCTACTGAAGTAAGAACACACACACACACCTACTGAAGTAAGAAACACACACACACCTACTGAAGTAAGACTACACACACACACACCTACTGAAGTAAGACACACACACACACCTACTGAAGTAAGAACACACACACACACCTACTGAAGTAAAGAACACACACACACACCTACTGAAGTAAGAAGAACACACACACACACCTACACACACACACACACCTACTGAAGTAAGAACACACACACACACACCTACTGAAGTAAGAACACACACACACCACACACACACACCTACTGAAGTAAGAACACACACACACACACCTACTGAAGTAAGAACACACACACACACACCTACTGAAGTAAGAACACACACACACACACCTACTGAAGTAAGAACACACACACACCTACTGAAGTAAGAACACACACACACACACCTACTGAAGTAAGAACACACACACACACCTACTGAAGTAAGAACACACACACACCTACTGAAGTAAGAACACACACACACACCTACTGAAGTAAGAACACACACACACACCTACTGAAGTAAGAACACACACACACACACCTACTGAAGTAAGAAACACACACACACACTGAAGTAAGAACACACACACCTACTGAAGTAAGAACACACACACACCTACTGAAGTAAGAACACACACACACACCTACTGAAGTAAGACACACACACACACACCTACTGAAGTAAGAACACACACACACACCTACTGAAGTAAGAACACACACACACACCTACTGAAGTAAGAACACACACACACACACCTACTGAAGTAAGAACACACACACACCTACTGAAGTAAGAACACACACACACACACCTACTGAAGTAAGAACACACACACACACCTACTGAAGTAAGAACACACACACACACCTACTGAAGTAAGAACACACACACACCTACTGAAGTAAGAACACACACACACACCTACTGAAGTAAGAACACACACACACACACCTACTGAAGTAAGAACACACACACACACACCTACTGAAGTAAGAACACACACACACACCTACTGAAGTAAGAACACACACACACACCTACTGAAGTAAGAACACACACACACACCTACTGAAGTAAGAACACACACACACACACCTACTGAAGTAAGAACACACACACACACCTACTGAAGTAAGACACACACACACACCTACTGAAGTAAGAACACACACACACACACCTACTGAAGTAAGACACACACACACACACACACCTACTGAAGTAAGAAACACACACACACACCTACTGAAGTAAGAACACACACACACCTACTGAAGTAAGACCTACACACACACACACCTACTGAAGTAAGAACTGAAGTAAGAACACACACACACACCTACTGAAGTAAGAACACACACACACACCTACTGAAGTAAGAACACACACACACACCTACTGAAGTAAGAACACACACACACCTACTGAAGTAAGAACACACACACACCTACTGAAGTAAGAACACACACACACCTACTGAAGTAAGAACACACACACACACCTACTGAAGTAAGAACACACACACACACCTACTGAAGTAAGAACACACACACACACCTACTGAAGTAAGAACACACACACACCTACTGAAGTAAGAACACACACACACCTACTGAAGTAAGAACACACCTACTGAAGTAAGAACACAGTAAGAACACACACACCTACTGAAGTAAGAACACACACACACACCTACTGAAGTAAGAACTACACACACACACCTACTGAAGTAAGAACACACACACACCTACTGAAGTAAGAACACACACACACCTACTGAAGTAAGAACACACACACACACCTACTGAAGTAAGAACACACACACACCTACTGAAGTAAGAAACACACACACACACACACACCTACTGAAGTAAGAACACACACACACACACCTACTGAAGTAAGAACACACACACACACACCTACTGAAGTAAGAACACACACACACACCTACTGAAGTAAGAACACACACACACACCTACTGAAGTAAGAACACACACACACACCTACTGAAGTAAGAACACACACACACACACCTACTGAAGTAAGAACACACACACACACACCTACTGAAGTAAGAACACACACACACCTACTGAAGTAAGAAGTAACACACACACACACACACACACCTACTGAAGTAAGAACACACACACACACACCTACTGAAGTAAGAACACACACACACACCTACTGAAGTAAGAACACACACACAACTACACACACACACACCTACTGAAGTAAGAACACACACACCTACACACACACACACCTACTGAAGTAAGAACACACACACACCTACTGAAGTAAGAACACACACACACACCTACTGAAGTAAGAACACACACACACACACACACACACCTACTGAAGTAAGAACACACACACACACCTACTGAAGTAAGAACACACACACACACACCTACTGAAGTAAGAACACACACACACACACCTACTGAAGTAAGAACACACACACACACACCTACTGAAGTAAGAAACACACACACACACCTACTGAAGTAAGAACACACACACACACCTACTGAAGTAAGAACACACACACACACACCTACTGAAGTAAGAACACACACACACACACCTACTGAAGTAAGAACACACACACACCTACTGAAGTAAGAACACACACACACACACACCTACTGAAGTAAGAACACACACACACACACACACACACACCTACTGAAGTAAGAACACACACACACCTACTGAAGTAAGACACACACACACACACCTACTGAAGTAAGAACACAAGAACACACACACACACACCTACTGAAGTAAGAACACACACACACACCTACTGAAGTAAGAACACACACACACACACCTACTGAAGTAAGAACACACACACACACACCTACTGAAGTAAGAACACACACACACCTACTGAAGTAAGAACACACACACACCTACTGAAGTAAGAACACACACACACCTACTGAAGTAAGAACACACACACACACACCTACTGAAGTAAGAACACACACACACACACCTACTGAAGTAAGAACACACACACACACACCTACTGAAGTAAGAACACACACACACACACCTACTGAAGTAAGAACACACACACACACCTACTGAAGTAAGAACACACACACACCTACTGAAGTAAGAACACACAGTAAGAAGTAAGAAACACACACACACACCTACTGAAGTAAGAACACACACACACACACCTACTGAAGTAAGAACACACACACACACCTACTGAAGTAAACACACACACACACACCTACTGAAGTAACACACACACACCTACTGAAGTAAGAACACACACACACACACCTACTGAAGTAAGAACACACACACACACACCTACTGAAGTAAGAACACACACACACACACACACCTACTGAAGTAAGAACACACACACACACACACACCTACTGAAGTAAGAACACACACACACACACCTACTGAAGTAAGAACACACACACACACCTACTGAAGTAAGTAAGAAGTAAGAACACACACACACCTACTGAAGTAAGAACACACACACACACACCTACTG
>NW_027040486.1:291953-366953 GCF_034236695.1 Oncorhynchus nerka
ATCCTACTACACAGGTATCCTATCCTACCATCCTACTACACAGGTATCCTATCCTACCATCCTACTATACAGGTATCCTATCCCACCATCCTACTACACAGGTATCCTATCCTACCATCCTACTACACAGGTATCCTATCCTACTACACATGTATCCTATAATAACATCCTACTACAAAGGTATCCTATCCTACCATCCTACTACAAAGGTATCCTATCCAACCATGCTACTACACAGGTATCCTATCCTACCATCCTACTACACAGGTATTCTATCCTACCATCCTACTGCACATGTATCCTATCCTACCATCCTACTACACAGGTATTCTATCCTACCATCCTACTACACAGGTATCCTATCCTACCATCCTACTACACAGGTATCCTATCCTACCATCCTACTGCACAGGTATCCTATCCTACCATCCTACTACACAGGTATTCTATCCTAATACAAAGGTATCCTATCCTACCATCCTACTACACAGGTATTCTATCCTACTACACAGGTATCCTATTTTCTATACTGTCTGTCTGTTTTCCTGTAGGGGAGTGTGTGAGGCGTGGAGGGGGTTTTCTATACTGATGAAGGAGCATGGGCAGTGGGCGGAGCTAGCCGGTCATGATTACGTCATGGATCTGGTGGGTATATCACACACACCACATACACACATTAAGCTAACTGAGAGTTATCAGGCTAACTGAGAGTTATCAGGTTAACTGAGAGTTATCAGGCTAACTGAGAGTTATCAGGCTAACTGAGAGTTATCGGGCTAACCGAGAGTTATCGGGCTAACCGAGAATTATCGGGCTAACCGAGAGTTATCGGGCTAACCGGGAGTTATTAGGTTAACTGAGAGTTATCAGGTTAACTGAGAGTTATCAGGTTAACTGAACGTTATCAGGTTAACTGAACGTTATCAGGCTAACTGAGAGTTATCAGGCTAACTGAGAGTTAACTGAGAGTTATCAGGTTAACCGAGAGTTATCAGGCTAACCGAGAGTTATCAGGCTAACCGAGAGTTATCGGTTATCGGGCTAACCGAGAGTTATCGGGCTAACCGAGAGTTATCGGGCTAACCGGGAGTTATTAGGTTAACTGAGAGTTATCAGGTTAGCTGAGAGTTATCAGGTTAGCTGAGAGTTATCAGGCTTTCTGAGAGTTATCAGGTTAACCGAGAGTTATCAGGCTAACCGAGAGTTATCAGGCTAACCGAGAGTTATCATGCTAACCGAGAGTTGTCAGGCTAACTGAGAGTTATCAGGCTAACTGAGAGTTAACTGAGAGTTATCAGGCTAACTGAGAGTTATCAGGCTAACCGAGAGTTATCAGGCTAACCGAGAGTTGTCAGGCTAACCGAGAGTTGTCAGGCTAACTGAGAGTTATCAGGCTAACTGAGAGTTAACTGAGAGTTATCAGGCTAACTGAGAGTTATCAGGCTAACTGGCCCTAACTGAATCCTGTTGTAGATCTCAGACTTGGAGCTTCCGTCCGACTTCCCCAAACAGAAGAGTTACTTCATCATCTCAGCTGAGGATCCTAATAGGGTTCGAACCAACGCCAGCCTGTGAGTCCAAACACACACAAACCCTTCACTGGGGAGCTAACACAGGTCTCAGGGAATGTTACTAATAACCCAGCCTGTGAGTCCAAACACACACAAACCCTTCACTGGGGAGCTAACACAGGTCTCAGGGCCTGTGAGTCCAAACACACACAAACCCTTCACTGGGGAGCTAACACAGGTCTCAGGGAATGTTACTAATAACCCAGCCTGTGGGTCCAAACACACCCAAACCCTTCACTGGGGAGCTAACACAGGTCTCAGGGCCTGTGAGTCCAAACACACACAAACCCTTCACTGGGGAGCTAACACAGGTCTCAGGGCCTATGAGTCCAAACACACACAAACCCTTCACTGGGGAGCTAACACAGGTCTCAGGGCCTGTGAGTCCAAACACACACAAACCCTTCACTGGGGAGCTAACACAGGTCTCAGGGCCTGTGGGTCCAAACACACACAAACCCTTCACTGGGGAGCTAACACAGGTCTCAGGGAATGTTACTAATCACCGAGCCTGTGAGGATTGGTTCATCAGGGAAACGGTGGGCTCTGATTGGCCCAACACACTAATCACCCAGCCTGTTTGTGTGACCAGAACTCTGTTTGACAGTGGTGGTTTTGACAGTGACGAAGAGCTGCGCCCGCCCTTCCTCAGGGCCACCCAACCTGCGTACAGCCTGCCAGGCTCTGACGGATACTCCAGCCACGGTACACACACACACACACACACACACACACACACACACACACACACACACACACAGACACAGACACAGACACACACACACACACACACACACACACACACACACACACACACACACACACACAACACACAACACACACACACACACACACACACACACACACACACACAACACACACACACAGACACAGACACACACAAACACAAGAGTATAGTGATAATAACAGTGTCTCCTCTCCAGTGGAGCCTGATGTGTTCAGCGATGGTCCGACTCAGAGAGGGGTGGATCGATACCTGGACAGCCTCTTCAACCCTGTGTTATCAGACGGCAGCACGGTGAGACATCATAACACACACAGTGGGGGGGTGTTATCAGACGGCAGCACGGTGAGACACACACAGTGGGGGGGGGGGGTGTTATCAGACGGCAGCACGGTGAGACACACACAGTGGGGGGGGGTGTTATCAGACAGCAGCACGGTGAGACACACACAGTGGGGGGGGGGGTGTTATCAGACAGCAGCACGGTGAGACATCATAACACACACAGTGGGGGGGGGTGTTATCAGACAGCAGCACGGTGAGACACACACAGTGGGGGGGTGTTATCAGGCAGCAGCACGGTGAGACACACACAGTGGGGGGGGGTGTTATCAGACAGCAGCACGGTGAGACACACACAGTGGGGGGGTGTTATCAGACAGCAGCACAGTGAGACACACACAGTGGGGGGGGTGTTATCAGACAGCAGCACGGTGAGACACACACAGTGACAGGGGGGGGTGTTATCAGACAGCAGCACGGTGAGACACACACAGTGGGGGGGTGTTATCAGACAGCAGCACGGTGAGACACACACAGTGGGGGGGGGTGTTATCAGACAGCAGCACGGTGAGACACACACAGTGGGGGGGTGTTATCAGACAGCAGCACGGTGAGACACACACAGTGGGGGGGGTGTTATCAGACGGCAGCACGGTGAGACACACACAGTGGGGGGGTGTTATCAGACGGCAGCACGGTGAGACACACACAGTGGGGGGTGTTATCAGACAGCATCACGGTGAGACACACACAGTGGGGGGGGGGGGGGTGTTATCAGACAGCAGCACGGTGAGACACACACAGGGGGGGGGGTGTTATCAGACGGCAGCACGGTGAGACACACACAGTGGGGGGGTGTTATCAGACAGCAGCACGGTGAGACACACACAGTGGGGGGGGTGTTATCAGACGGCAGCACGGTGAGACACACACAGTGGGGGGGTGTTATCAGACGGCAGCACGGTGAGACACACACAGTGGGGGGGGGTGTTATCAGACAGCATCACGGTGAGACACACACAGTGGGGGGGGGTGTTATCAGACGGCAGCACGGTGAGACACACACAGTGGGGGGGGGTGTTATCAGACGGCAGCACGGTGAGACACACACAGTGGGGGGGTGTTATCATCAGCAGCACGGTGAGACACACACAGTGGGGTGGTGTTATCAGACAGCACGGTGAGACACACACAGTGGGGGGTGTTATCAGACAGCAGCACGGTGAGACACACACAGTGGGGGGGGGTGTTATCAGACAGCAGCACGGTGAGACACACACAGTGGGGGGGGGTGTTATCAGACAGCAGCACGGTGAGACACACACAGTGGGGGGGGGTGTTATCAGACAGCAGCACGGTGAGACACACACAGTGGGGGGGGTGTTATCAGACAGCAGCACAGTGGGGGGTGAGACACACACAGGGGGGGGGGGGTGTTATCAGACAGCAGCACGGTGAGACACACACAGTGGGGGGGTGTTATCAGACAGCAGCACGGTGAGACACACACAGTGGGGGGGTGTTATCAGACAGCAGCACGGTGAGACACACACAGTGGGGGGGGGTGTTATCAGACAGCAGCACGGTGAGACACACACAGTGGGGGGTGTTATCAGACAGCAGCACGGTGAGACACACACAGTGGGGGGGTGTTATCAGACAGCAGCACGGTGAGACACACACACAGTCAGACAGCAGCACGGTGAGGGGGGGTTATCAGACAGCAGCACGGTGAGACACACACAGTGGGGGGTTATCAGACAGCAGCACGGTGAGACACACACAGTGGGGGGGGGTTATCAGACAGCAGCACGGTGAGACACACACAGTGGGGGGGTGTTATCAGACAGCAGCACGGTGATACACACACAGTGGGGGGTGTTATCAGACAGCAGCACGGTGAGACACACACAGTGGGGGGGGGGTGTTATCAGACAGCAGCACGGTGAGACACACACAGTGGGGGGGGGGTGTTATCAGACAGCAGCACGGTGAGACACACACAGTGGGGGGGGTGTTATCAGACAGCAGCACGGTGAGACACACACAGTGGGGGGGGGTGTTATCAGAGAGCAGCACGGTGAGACACACACAGTGGGGGGGTGTTATCAGACAGCAGCACGGTGAGACACACACAGTGGTGGGGGGGGTGTTATCAGACAGCAGCACGGTGAGACACACACAGTGGGGGGGGTGTTATCAGAGAGCAGCACGGTGAGACACACACAGTGGTGGGGGGTGTTATCAGACAGCAGCACGGTGAGACACACACAGTGGTGGGGGGTGTTATCAGACAGCAGCACGGTGAGACACACACAGTGGGGGGGGGTGTTATCAGACAGCAGCACGGTGAGACACACACAGTGGGGGGGGTGTTATCAGACAGCAGCACGGTGAGACACACACAGGGGGGGGGTGTTATCAGACAGCAGCACGGTGAGACACACACAGTGGGGGGGTGTTATCAGACAGCAGCACGGTGAGACACACACAGTGGGGGGGTGTTATCAGACAGCAGCACGGTGAGACACACACAGTGGGGGGGGGGGTGTTATCAGACAGCAGCACGGTGAGACACACAGTGGGGGATTAAGTTACTAAACTACACAGGTATCATATCCTACCATCCTACTACACAGGTATCATATCCTACCATCCTACTACACAGGTATCATATCCTACCATCCTACTACACAGGTATCATATCCTACCATCCTACTACACAGGTATCATATCCTACCATCCTACTACACAGGTATCATATCCTACCATCCTACTACACAGGTATCATATCCTACCATCCTACTACACAGGTATCATATCCTACCATCCTACTATCTATCTATAATACATCATAACACATCATAACACATCATAACATACCACATCATAACACATCATAACATAATACATCATAATACATCATAATACATCATAACACATCATAATACATCATAACACATCATAATACGTCATAATACAACATAACACATCATAACACATCATAACACATCATAACACATCATAACACATCATAATACATCATAACATAACATAATACATCATAACACATCATAACACATCATAACACATCATAACATAACATAATACATCATAACACATCATAACACATCATAACATAACACATCATAACATAACACATCATAACACATCATAACACATCATAACACATCATAATACATCATAATACATCATAACACATCATAACATAACACATCATAACATCATAACATAATACATCATAATACATCATAACACATCATAACACATCATAATACATCATAATACATCATAATACATCATAACATAATACATTATAACACATCATAACACATCATAACATAATACATCATAACACATCATAACATAACACATCATAACATAATACATCATAACACATCATAACATAACACATCATAACATAACACATCATAATACATCATAATACATCATAACATAACACATCATAATACATCATAACACATCATAACATAACACATCATAACATAACACATCATAACATAATACATCATAACACATCATAACATAACACATCATAACACATCATAACACATCATAATACATCATAATACATCATAACACATCATAACATAATACATCATAACATAACACATCATAACACATCATAACATAATACATCATAACACATCATAACACATCATAATACATCATAACACATCATAACACATCATAACACATCATAACACATCATAACACATCATAACATAACACATCATAACATAATACATCATAACACATCATAACATAATAACATAATACATCATAATACATCATAACACATCATAACACATCATAACATAACACATCATAACACATCATAACACATCATAACACATCATAACATAACACATCATAACATAATACATCATAACACATCATAACATAATAACATAATACATCATAATACATCATAATACATCATAACACATCATAACACATCATAATACATCATAACACATCATAACACATCATAACACATCATAACACATCATAACACATCATAATACATCATAACACATCATAACACATCATAACACATCATAACATAATACATCATAATACATCATAACACATCATAACACATCATAATACATCATATCACATCATAATACATCATAACACATCATAACACATCATAACACATCATATCATAACACATCATAACACATCATAACACATCATAACACATCATAACACATCATAATACATCATAACACATCATAACATAACACATCATAACACATCATAACATAACACATCATAATACATCATAACACATCATAACACATCATAACACATCATAACATAACACATCATAATACATCATAACACATCATAACACATCATAACACATCATAACACATCATAATACATCATAACACATCATAACATAATACATCATAATACATCATAACACATCATAACACATCATAACATAACACATCATAACACATCATAACACATCATAATACATCATAACACATCATAACACATCATAACACATCATAACACATCATAACACATCACAACACATCATAACATAATACATCATAATACATCATAATACATCATAACACATCATAACATAACACATCATAATACATCATAATACATCATAACACATCATAACACATCATAACATAATACATCATAATACATCATAACACATCATAACACATCATAATACATCATAACACATCATAATACATCATAATACATCATATCACATCATAATACATCATAACACATCATAACACATCATAACACATCATAACATAATACATCATAACACATCATAACACATCATAACACATCATAACACATCATAATACATCATAACACATCATAACATAACACATCATAACACATCATAACATAACACATCATAACACATCATAATACATCATAACACATCATAACACATCATAACACATCATAACATAACACATCATAATACATCATAACACATCATAACACATCATAACACATCATAACACATCATAATACATCATAACACATCATAACATAATACATCATAATACATCATAACACATCATAACACATCATAACATAACACATCATAACACATCATAACACATCATAACACATCATAACATAACACATCATAACATAATACATCATATCACATCATAATACATCATAACACATCATAACACATCATAACACATCATAACATAATACATCATAACACATCATAACACATCATAACACATCATAATACATCATAACACATCATAACATAATACATCATAACACATCATAATACATCATAACACATCATAACATAACACATCATAACACATCATAATACATCATAACACATCATAACATAATACATCATAATACATCATAACATAACACATCATAATACATCATAATACATCATAACACATCATAACATAATACATCATAACACATCATAACATAACACATCATAATACATCATAATACATCATAACACATCATAACATAATACATCATAATACATCATAACACATCATAACACATCATAACACATCATAATACATCATAACACATCATAACATAATACATCATAATACATCATAACACATCATAACACATCATAACACATCATAACACATCATAATACATCATAACACATCATAACATAATACATCATAATACATCATAACACATCATAACACATCATAACATAACACATCATAACACATCATAACATAATACATCATAATACATCATAACACATCATAACACATCATAACACATCATAACACATCATAACACATCATAATACATCATAATACATCATAACACATCATAACACATCATAACACATCATAACACATCATAACATAACACATCATAACATAACACATCATAACATAATACATCATAATACATCATAACACATCATAACACATCATAACACATCATAACATAATACATCATAATACATCATAACACATCATAACACATCATAACACATCATAACACATCATAACACATCATAATACATCATAATACATCATAACATAACACATCATAACACATCATAACACATCATAATACATCATAACATAACACATCATAACACATCATAACACATCATAATACATCATAACACATCATAACACATCATAATCATAAACACATCATAACATAATACATCATAACACATCATAACACATCATAACACATCATAATACATCATAACACATCATAACACATCATAATACATCATAACACATCATAATACATCATAACACATCATAACACATCATAACACATCATAATACATCATAACACATCATAACACATCATAACACATCATAACATCATAAATCATCATAATACATCATAACACATCATAATACATCATAATACATCATAATACATCATAACATAATACATCATAACACATCATACATCATAATACATCATAACACATCATAACATAACACATCATACATCATAACACATCATAATACATCATAAACATCATCATAATACATCATAACACATCATCATAATACATCATAATACATCATAATACATCATAACACATCATAACACATCATAATACATCATAACACATCATACATCATAACACATCATCATAACACATCATAACACATCATAACATCATAACACATCATACATCATAATACATCATAACATAACACATCATAACACATCATAACATACATCATCATAATACATCATAACACACATAACACATCATAAATCATAACATCATAATACATCATAACACATCATAAACATCATAATACATCATAACACATCATAACACATCATAAACATCATCATAACACATCATAACACATCATAATACATCATAACACATCATCATAACACATCATAATAACACATCATAACACATCATATAATACATCATAACACATCATAACACATCATAATACATCATAAATACATCATCATAACACATCATAAACATCATAATACATCATAACACATCATAATAACACATCATCAACACATCATAACACATCATAACACATCATACATCATAACACATCATAACACATCATAACACATCATACATCATAACACATCATAACACATCATAATACATCATAATACATCATAACACATCATACATCATAACACATCATAACACATCATAACACATCATAACACATCATAACACATCATAATACATCATAATACATCATAATACATCATAACACATCATAACACATCATAACACATCATAATACATCATAACACATCATAAACATCATCATAACACATCATAATACATCATAACATCATAATACATCATAACACATCATAATACATCATAACACATCATAACACATCATAACACATCATAACACATCATAATACATCATAACACATCATAACACATCATAACACATCATAACATCATAACACATCATAATACATCATAATACATCATAATCATAATACATCATAACATCATAACACATCATAATACATCATAACACATCATAATACATCATAACACATCATAACATAATACATCATCATAATACATCATAAACATCATAACACATCATAATCATAATACATCATAACACATCATAATACATCATAACACATCATAATACATCATAACACATAATACATCATAACACATCATAATACATCATAACACATCATAACACATCATAACATCACATCATAACACATCATAACACATCATAACACATCATAACAATACATCATAACACATCATAACACATCATAACACATCATAACACATCATAACACATCATAATACATCATAACACATCATAACACATCATAATACATCATAACACATCATAACACATCATAACACATCATAACACATCATAACATAATACATCATAACACATCATAACACATCATAACACATCATAACACATCATAACACATCATAATACATCATAACACATCATAACACATCATAACACATCATAAACATATCACATCAACATCATAATAACATAACACATCATAATACAACACATCATAATACATCATCATCATAATACATCATACATCATAATACATCATAATACATCATAACATAACATCATACATCATAATACATAACACATCATAACACATCATAATACATCATAACACATCATAACACATCATAACACATCATCATAATACATCATAACACATCATAACATAATACATCATACATCATAACATCATCATACATCATAACACATCATAATACATCATCATAACACATCATAACACATCATAATACATCATAATAATCATAATACATCACATCATAAACATCATAACACATCATAACACATCATAATACATCATAACACATCATAATACATCATAACACATCATAACACATCATAACACATCATAACATCATAATACATCATAACACATCATAACACATCATAACACATCATCATAATACATCATAATACATCATAATACATCATAACACATCATAACACATCATAACACATCATAATACATCATAACACATCATAACACATCATAACATAATACATCATAACACATCATAACATCAACACATCATAAACACATCATACATCATAACACATCATAATACATATAACACATCACATCATAACACATCATAATACATCATAATACATCATAACACATCATAACACATCATAACACATCATAACACAATACATCATAACACATCATAACACATCATAACACATCATAACACATCATAACACATAATACACATCATAATACATCATAATACATCATAACACATCATAACACATCATAACACATCATAATACATCATAACACATCATAACACATCATAACACATCATAATACATCATCATAATACATCATAACACATCATAACACATCATAATACATCATCACATCATAACACATCATAATACATCATAACACATCATAATACATCATAACACATCATAACACATCATAACACATCATAACACATCATAACATAATACATCATAATCATAATACATCATAACACATCATAACACATCATAACACATCATAACACATCATAACACATCATAACACATCATAACACATCATAACACATCATAACACATCATAACACATCATAACATAATACATCATAACATCATAACATCATAACACATCATAACATCATAATACATCATAATACATCATAATAATCATAACACATCATAACACATCATAACACATCATAATAACACATCATAACACAATAACACATCATAATACATCATAAACATCATAACACATCATAATACATCATAACACATCATAATACATCATAACACATCATAACATAACACATAATACATCATAATACATCATAACACATCATAACACATCATAACATAATACATCATAACACATCATAACACATCATACACACATAATAATCATAACACATCATAATACATCATATCAATACATCATAATCATAACACATCATAACACATCATAACATCATAACATCATATAATACATCATAACACATCATAACACATCATAATACATCATAATCATAATACATCATAATACATCATAACACATCATATAACACATCATAACACATCACATCATAATACATCATAATACATCATAACACATCATAATACATCATAATACATCATAATACATCATAACACACATCATAACACATCATAACACATCATAACACATCATAATACATCATAACACATCATAACATCATAACACATCATAACACATCATAATACATCATAACATAATCATAACACACATCATAACACATCATAACACATCATAATACATCATAACATATCATCATCATAATACATAATACACATCATAACACATCATAACACATCATAACACATCAATAATCATAATACATCATAATACATCATAATACATCATAACACATCATAACACATCATAACATAACACATCATAACACATCATAACACATCATAATACATCATAAACATCATAACACATCATCATAACATAACACATCATAACACATCATAATACATAACACATCATAACACATCATAACACATCATAACACATCATAACACATCATAACACATCATCATAACATCATAACACATCATACATCATAATACATCATAACACATCATAACACATAATCATAACACATCATAACACATCATAACACATCATAACACATCATAAACATAATACATCATAACACATCATAACACATCATAACACATCATAACATCATCACATACATCATAACACATCATAACACATCATAACACATCATCAACATAATCATCATAACACATCATAATACATCATAATACATCATAACACATCATAACATAATACATCATAACACATCATAACACATCATAATCATAACACATCATACATCATAACACATCATAACATAATACATCATACATCATAACATAACACATCATAATACATCATACACATCATAACACATCATAACACATCATAATAATCATAATACATCATAACATCATAATAACATCATAATACATCATAACACATCATAATACATCATACATCATAACACATCATAACACATCATAAACATCATAATACATCATAATAACATCATAATACATCAACACATCATAATACATCATAATACATCATAACACATCATAATACATCATAACATCATAACACATCATAACACATCATAACACATCATAATCACATCATAATACATCATAACACATCATAACACATCATAACACATCATAATCATAACATCATAACACATCATAACACATCATAACACATCATAATACATCATAATACATAAACATAACACATCATAACACATCATAATCATCATAACACATCATAATACATCATAACACATCATAACACATCATAACACATCATAACACATCATAACACATCATAACATAATACATCATAATACATCATACATCATAAACATCATAACATCATCATCATACATCATAACACATCACACATCATAACACATCATAACACATCATAACACATCATAATACATCATAACACATCATAATCATAACACATCATAACACATCATAATACATCATAATACATCATAACACATCATAACACATCATCATAATACATCATAATACATCATAACATCATCATAATACATCATAACACATCATAACACATCATAACACATCATAACACATCATATACACATAATACATCATAACACATCATAACACATCATAACACATCATAACACATCATAACACATCATAACATAACACATCATAACACATCATAATACATCATAACACATCATAATACATCATAATACATCATAACACATCATAACACATCATAACACATCATAACACATCATAATACATCATAACACATCATAACACATCATAACACATCATAACACATCATAACACATCATAATACATCATAACACATCATAATACATCGCGTACATCATAACACATCATACATCATAACACATCATAATACATCATAATACATCATAACACATCATAACATCATAATACATCATAATACATCATAATACATCATAATACATCATAATACATCATAACACATCATAATAACACATCATAATACATCATAACACATCATAATACATCACATCATAACACACATCATAATACATCATACATCATAATACATCATAACACATCATAACACATCATAACACATCATAACATCATCATAATACATCATAACACATCATAACACATCATAATACATCATCATAAACATCATAAACACATCATAACACATCATAACACATCATAATACATCATAATACATCATAACATAATACATCATAATACATCATAACACATCATAACACATCATAACACATCATAACACATCATAACATCATAATACATCATAACACATCATAACACATCATAACACATCATACATCATAACACATCATAACACATCATAATACATCATAACATCATAATACATCATAACACATCATAACATCATAAACATCATAATAACATCATCATCATAACACATCATAATACATCATAACACATCATAACACATCATAACACATCATAACATCATAATACATCATAATACATCATAATACATCATAATACATCATAACACATCATAACACATCATAATACATCATAATACATCATAAACATCATAACACATCATAATCACATCATAATACATCATAACACATCATAACACATCATAATACATCATAATACATCATAAACATCATAACACATCATAACACATCATAAACACATCATAATACATCATAACATCGCGTACATAACACATCATAACACATCATAACACATCATAATACATCATAACACATCATAACATCATAACACATCATAATACATCATAACACATCATAACATCATAATACATCATAACACACATCATCATAACACATCATAATACATCATAATACATCATAACACATCATAAACATCATAACACATCATAATACATCATAATACATCATAATACATCATAACACATCATAAACATCATAATACATCAACATCATAACATAAACATCATCATAATACATCATAACATCATAATACATCATAACACATCATAATACATCATAAACATCATAACACATCATAATACATCATAACATCATCATCATAATACATCATAATACATCATAACACATCATAACACATCATAATACATCATAACACATCATAACACATCATAACACATAATCACATCATAATACATCATAACACATCATAACATAATCATAACACATCATATCATACATCATAACACATCATAACATAATACATCATAACACATCATAACACATCATAACACATCATACATCATAATACATCATAATACATCATAATACATCATAATACATCATAAACACATCATAACACATCATAACACATCATACATCATAACACATCATAATACATCATAATACATCATAATACATCATAACACATCATACATCATCATAACACATCATAATACATCATAATACATCATAACACATCATAACACATCATACATAATACATCATACATCATAACATCATAATCATCATACACATCATAATACATCATAACACATCATAATACATCATAACACATCATAACACATCATAATACATCATAATACATCATAACACATCATAACACATCATAACACATCATAACACATCATAATACATCATAATACATCATAACACATCATAATACATCATAACACATCATAACACATCATAACACATCATAATACATCATAACACATCATAATACATCATAATACACATAACACATCATAACACATCATAATACATCATAATACATCATAACACATCATAAACATCATCATAATACATCATAACACATCATAACACATCATAATACATCATCATAATACATCATAACACATCATAATACATCATAACACATCATAACACATCATAAACATCATAACATAATACATCATAATACATCATAACACATCATAACACATCATAACACATCATAACACATCATAACATAACATCATCATAATCATAACACATCATAATCATAACACATCATAACACATCATAACACATCATATAACACATCATAATCATAATACATCATAACACATCATAAACATCATACATCATAACACATCATAACACATCATAATACATCATAACACATCATCACATCATAATACATCAAACATCATAACACATCATAAACACATCATAATACATCATAACACATCATAACACATCATAACACATCATAACATAATACATCATAACACATCATAATACATCATAACATAATACATCACATCATAACATAATACATCATAACACATCATAACATAATACATCATAACACATCATAACACATCATAACACATCATAAATCATCATAACACATCATAATACATAACACATCATAACACATCATAACACATCATAACACACATAATACATCATAATACATCATAACACATCATAACACATCATAACACATCATACATCATAATACATCATAACACATCATAATACATCATAATACATCATAACACATCATAATACATCATATCACATCATCATAATACATCATAATACATCATAACACATCATATACATCATAACACATCATAACACATCATAACACATCATAATACATCATAATACATCATAACACATCATAATACATCATAACACATCATAACACATCATAATACATCATAATACATCATAATACATCATAACACATCATAACACATCATAATACATCATAACACATCATAATACATCATAACACATCATAATACATCATAACACATCATAACACATCATAACACATCATAATACATCATAACACATCATAACACATCATAATACATCATAATACATCATAACACATCATAACACATCATAATACATCATAACACATCATAACATCATCATAACACATCATAACACATCATAACACATCATAATACATCATAATACATCATAACACATCATAATCATAACACATCATAATACATCATAACACATCATAACATAATACATCATAACACATCACAACACATCATAACATAACATAATACATCATAAACATAATACATCATAACACATCATAACACATCATAATACATCATAACACATACATCATAATACATCATAACACATCATAATACATCATAACACATCATAACACATCATAACACATCATAATACATCATAACACATCATAACATAATACATCATAATACATCATAACACATCATAATACATCATAACACATCATAATACATCATAACACATCATAACATAATACATCATAATACATCATAACACATCATAACACATCATAACATAATACATCATAACACATCATAACACATCATAATACATCATAACACATCATACATCATAACACATCATAACACATCATAACACATCATAACACATCATAATACATCATAATACATCATAATACATCATAATACATCATAACACATCATAATACATCATAACACATCATAACACATCATAATACATCAACATCATCATAATACATCATAACACATCATAACACATCATAAACATCATCATAATACAATACATCATAACACATCATAATACATCATAACACATCATAATACACATCATAATACATCATAACACATCATCATAATACATCATAACACATCATAACACATCATAATACATCATAACTACATCATAACACATCATAATACATCATAACACATCATAACACATCATAACACATCATAATACATCATAATCATAACACATCATAACACATCATAACACATCATAATACATCATAACACATCATAATACATCATCACATCATAACACATCATAACATAATACATCATAACACATCATAACACATCATAATACATCATAATACATCATAATACATCATCATAACACAATACATCATAACACATCATAACACATCATAACACATCATAATACATCATAACACATCATAATACATCATAACACATCATAATACATCATAACACATCATAACATCATCATCACATCATAACACATCATAATACATCATAAATACATCATCATAATACATCATAAACACATCATAATACATCATAACACATCATAACACATCATAACACATCATAACACATCATAATACATCATAATACATCATAACACATCATAAACATCATAACATAATACATCATAACATAATACATCATAACATAATACATCATAACACATCATAACACATCATACATCATAATACATCATAACACATCATACATCATAACACATCATAACACATCATAACACATCATAACATCATAATACATCATAATACATCATAACACATCATAATACATCATAACATCATCATAACACATCATACATCATAACACATCATAACATAACACATCATAATACATCATAACACATCATAACACATCATAATACATCATAATACATCATAATACATCATAACACATCATATCATAACACATCATAACATCATAATAACACATCAATAATACATCATAACACATCATAACACATCATAATAACACATCATAAACATAATACATCATAACACATCATAACATAATACATCATAACACATCATAATACATCATAACATAATACATCATAACACATCATAATACATCATAACACATCATAATACATCATAACACATCATAATACATCATAACATAACACATCATAATACATCATAACACATCATAACACATCATAATACATCATAATACATCATAACACATCATAATACATCATAATACATCATAACACATCATAACATAATACATCATAACACATCATAACACATCATAATACATCATAACACATCATAATACATCATAATACATCATAACACATCATAACACATCATAACACATCATAACACATCATAACACATCATAATACATCATAACACATCATAACACATCATAACACATCATAACACATCATAACACATCATAACACATCATAATACATCATAACATAATACATCATAACACATCATAACACATCATAATACATCATAACATAATACATCATACATCATAACATTACACATCATAATACATCATAACACATCATAACACATCATAACACATCATACATCATAATACATCATAACACATCATAACACATCATAATACATCATAACACATCATAATACATCATAACACATCATAATACATCATAACACATCATAATACATCATAACACATCATAATACATCATAACACATCATAACATAATACATCATAACACATCATAACACATCATAACACATCATAACATAATACATCATAACACATCATAACACATCATAATACATCATAACACATCATAATACATCATAACACATCATAATACATCATAACACATCATAATACATCATAACACATCATAACATAATACATCATAACACATCATAACACATCATAACACATCATAACATAATACATCATAACACATCATAACACATCATAATACATCATAACACATCATAACACATCATAACATAATACATCATAACACATCATAACACATCATAATACATCATAACATAATACATCATAACACATCATAACACATCATAATACATCATAACACATCATAACACATCATAACACATCATAACACATCATAACATAATACATCATAACACATCATAACACATCATAACACATCATAACACATCATAATACATCATAACATAACACATCATAATACATCATAATACATCATAACACATCATAACACATCATAACACATCATAACATAACACATCATAACATAACACATCATAACACAACATAATACATCATAACACATCATAACACATCATAACACATCATAATACATCATAACACATCATAACACATCATAACACATCATAATACATCATAACACATCATAATACATCATAATACATCATAACATAATACATCATAACACATCATAATACATCATAATACATCATAACATAACACATCATAATACATCATAATACATCATAACATAATACATCATAATACATCATAATACATCATAACACATCATAATACATCATAACATAATACATCATAATACATCATAACACATCATAACACATCATAACACATCATAATACATCATAACACATCATAACACATCATAATACATCATAATACATCATAACACATCATAACACATCATAACACATCATAATACATCATAATACATCATAATACATCATAATACATCATAAATACATCATCATAATACATCATAACACATCATAACACATCATAACATCATCATAATCATAACACATCATAACACATCATAACACATCATAACATAACACATCATAATACATCATAATACATCATAACACATCATAACACATCATAACACATCATAACACATCATAATACATCATAATACATCATAAACATCACATCATAATACATCATAACATAACACATCATAATACATCATAACACATCATAACACATCATAATACATCATAACACATCATAACACATCATAATACATCATAACACATCATAACACATCATAATACATCATAACATAACACATCATAATACATCATAACATAACACATCATAATACATCATAACACATCATAACATAATACATCATAACACATCATAACACATCATAACACATCATAATACATCATAATACATCATAACATAACACATCATAATACATCATAACACATCATAACATAATACATCATAACACATCATAACACATCATAACACATCATAATACATCATAATACATCATAATACATCATAACATAACACATCATAATACATCATAACACATCATAACATAATACATCATAACACATCATAACACATCATAACACATCATAATACATCATAATACATCATAATACATCATAACACATCATAACATAACACATCATAACACATCATAATACATCATAATACATCATAACACATCATAATACATCATAACACATCATAAATAACACATCATAACACATCATAACACATCATAACACATCATAATACATCATAACACATCATAACACATCATAACACATCATAATACATCATAACACATCATAACACATCATAACACATCATAATACATCATAATACATCATAATACATCATAACACATCATAACACATCATAACACATCATAATACATCATAACACATCATAACACATCATAACACATCATAATACATCATAACACATCATAACACATCATAACACATCATAATACATCATAACACATCATAATACATCATAATACATCATAACACATCATAACACATCATAACACATCATAACATAACACATCATAATACATCATAATACATCATAATACATCATAATACATCATAACACATCATAATACATCATAATACATCATAATACATCATAACACATCATAACACATCATAATACATCATAACACATCATAACATAATACATCATAATACATCATAACACATCATAATACATCATAACACATCATAACATAATACATCATAATACATCATAACACATCATAACACATCATAACATAATACATCATAACACATCATAACACATCATAACACATCATAACATAATACATCATAATACATCATAACACATCATAACACATCATAACACATCATAATACATCATAATACATCATAATACATCATAACACATCATAACACATCATAACACATCATAATACATCATAACACATCATAACACATCATAATACATCATAATACATCATAACATAACACATCATAACATAACACATCATAACACATCATAATACATCATAATACATCATAACACATCACAACACATCATAACATAACACATCATAATACATCATAATACATCATAATACATCATAATACATCATAACATAATACATCATAACACATCATAATACATCATAATACATCATAACACATCATAACACATCATAATACATCATAACATAATACATCATAACACATCATAACACATCATAATACATCATAATACATCATAACACATCATAATACATCATAACACATCATAACACATCATAATACATCATAATACATCATAATACATCATAATACATCATAACACATCATAACACATCATAATACATCATAACATAACACATCATAATACATCATAACACATCATAACACATCATAACACATCATAATACATCATAATACATCATAATACATCATAACACATCATAACACATCATAAACATAATACATCATAATACATCATAACACATCATAACACATCATAATACATCATAATACATCATAATACATCATAACACATCATAACACATCATAACACATCATAACACATCATAATACATCATAACACATCATAACACATCATAATACATCATAACACATCATAACACATCATAACACATCATAATACATCATAACACAACATAATACGTCATAACACATCATAACATAACACATCATAACATAATACATCACATCATAACACATCATAATACATCATAATACATCATAATACATCATAACACATCATAACACATCATAACACATCATAATACATCACATCATAACACATCATAACACATCATAATACATCATAATACATCATCACACATCATAACACATCATAATACATCACATCATAACACATCATAATACATCATAATACATCATAATACATCACATCATAACACATCATAATACATCATAACACATCATAATACATCATAATACATCATAATACATCATAATACATCATAACATAACACATCATAACATAATACATCACATCATAATACATCATAATACATCATAATACATCATAATACATCATAACACATCATAACATAACACATCATAACATAATACATCACATCATAATACATCATAACACATCATAATACATCATAACACATCATAACACATCATAACACATCATAACACATCATAATACATCATAACACATCATAACACATCATAACACATCATAATACATCATAATACATCATAACACATCATAACACATCATAACACATCATAACATAATACATCATAACATAACACATCATAACACATCATAACACATCATAACACATCATAATACATCATAATACATCATAACACATCATAACACATCATAACACATCATAATACATCATAACACATCATAACACATCATAACATAATACATCATAACATAACACATCATAACACATCATAACACATCATAACACATCATAACATAATACATCATAACATAACACATCATAACACATCATAACACATCATAATACATCATAACACATCATAACACATCATAACATAATACATCATAACACATCATAACACATCATATCATAATACATCATAATACATCATAATACATCATAACATAATACATCATAACACATCATAACACATCATAACATAATACATCATAACACAATACATCATAACATAATACATCATAATACATCATAATACATCATAACACATCATAATACATCATAACACATCATAACACATCATAACATAACACATCATAACACATCATAACACATCATAACACATCATAATACATCATAACACATCATAACACATCATAACATAACACATCATAACACATCATAACACATCATAACACATCATAATACATCATAACACATCATAATACATCATAACACATCATAACACATCATAATACATCATAATACATCATAACATAACACATCATAACACATCATAACACATCATAACACATCATAACACATCATAACACATCATAACATAATACATCATAACACATCATAACACATCATAACCTAATACATCATAATACATCATAACACATCATAACACATCATAACACATCATAATACATCATAACACATCATAACACATCATAACACATCATAACATAATACATCATAACACATCATAACATAATACATCATAATACATCATAACACATCATAACACATCATAACACATCATAACACATCATAATACATCATAACACATCATAACACATCATAATACATCATAACACATCATAACACATCATAATACATCATAACACATCATAACACATCATAACACATCATAACACATCATAACACATCATAACACATCATAACACATCATAATACATCATAACACATCATAACACATCATAACACATCATAACATAATACATCACATCATAACACATCATAACACATCATAACACATCATAACACATCATAATACATCATAATACATCATAACACATCATAACACATCATAACATAATACATCATAACACATCATAACACATCATAACACATCATAATACATCATAATACATCATAACACATCATAACACATCATAACATAATACATCATAACACATCATAACACATCATAACACATCATAATACATCATAACACATCATAACACATCATAACATAACACATCATAACACATCATAACACATCATAATACATCATAACACATCATAACACATCATAACACATCATAATACATCATAACACATCATAACACATCATAACATAACACATCATAACACATCATAACACATCATAATACATCATAATACATCATAACACATCATAACATAATACATCATAACACATCATAACACATCATAACACATCATAATACATCATAACACATCATAACACATCATAACACATCATAATACATCATAACACATCATAACACATCATAACATAACACATCATAACACATCATAACACATCATAATACATCATAATACATCATAACACATCATAACATAATACATCATAACACATCATAACACATCATAACACATCATAACACATCATAACACATCATAATACATCATAACACATCATAACACATCATAACATAACACATCATAACACATCATAACACATCATAATACATCATAACACATCATAACACATCATAACATAACACATCATAATACATCATAACACATCATAACACATCATAACACATCATAACACATCATAATACATCATAACACATCATAACACATCATAACATAATACATCATAACACATCATAACACATCATAACACATCATAACACATCATAACATAATACATCATAACACATCATAACACATCATAATACATCATAACACATCATAATACATCATAACACATCATAACACATCATAATACATCATAATACATCATAACACATCATAATACATCATAATACATCATAACACATCATAACACATCATAATACATCATAACACATCATAACACATCATAACACATCATAACATAATACATCATAACACATCATAACATAATACATCATAACATAATACATCATAACACATCATAACACATCATAACATAATACATCATAATACATCATAACACAACATAACACATCATAACATAATACATCATAATACATCATAACACAACATAATACATCATAACATTGAGATTGATTGAGAGCAAGATTGGGAGCAGAAGGTTGTGTGTCTGTCTGGGGGATTGGCAGCAGAGCAGAAGGTTGTGTGTCTGTCTGGGGGATTGGCAGCAGAAGGTTGTGTGTCTGTCTGGGGGATTGGCAGCAGAGCAGAAGGTTGTGTGTCTGTCTGGGAGATTGGGAGCAGAGCAGAAGGTTGTGTGTCTGTCTGGGGGATTGGGAGCAGAGCAGAAGGTTGTGTGTCTGTCTGGGGGATTGGCAGCAGAAGGTTGTGTGTCTGTCTGGGGGATTGGCAGCAGAGCAGAAGGTTGTGTGTCTGTCTGGGAGATTGGGAGCAGAGCAGAAGGTTGTGTGTCTGTCTGGGGGATTGGGAGCAGAGCAGAAGGTTGTGTGTCTGTCTGGGGGATTGGGAGCAGAGCAGAAGGTTGTGTGTCTGTCTGGGGGATTGGGAGCAGAAGATTGTGTGTCTGTCTGGGGGATTGGGAGCAGAAGGTTGTGTGTCTGTCTGGGAGATTGGGAGCAGAGCAGAAGGTTGTGTGTCTGTCTGGGGGATTGGGAGCAGAGCAGAAGGCTGTGTGTCTGTCTGGGGGATTGGCAGCAGAGCAGAAGGTTGTGTGTCTGTCTGGAGGATTGGCAGCAGAGCAGAAGGTTGTGTGTCTGTCTGGGGGATTGGGAGCAGAGCAGAAGGTTGTGTGTCTGTCTGGGGGATTGGCAGCAGAAGGTTGTGTGTCTGTCTGGGGGATTGGCAGCAGAGCAGAAGGTTGTGTGTCTGTCTGGGGGATTGGCAGCAGAAGGTTGTGTGTCTGTCTGGGGGATTGGCAGCAGAGCAGAAGGTTGTGTGTCTGTCTGGGAGATTGGGAGCAGAGCAGAAGGTTGTGTGTCTGTCTGGGGGATTGGGAGCAGAGCAGAAGGTTGTGTGTCTGTCTGGGGGATTGGCAGCAGAAGGTTGTGTGTCTGTCTGGGGGATTGGCAGCAGAGCAGAAGGTTGTGTGTCTGTCTGGGGGATTGGGAGCAGAGCAGAAGGTTGTGTGTCTGTCTGGGGGATTGGGAGCAGAGCAGAAGGTTGTGTGTCTGTCTGGGGGATTGGGAGCAGAGCAGAAGGTTGTGTGTCTGTCTGGGGGATTGGGAGCAGAAGATTGTGTGTCTGTCTGGGGGATTGGGAGCAGAAGGTTGTGTGTCTGTCTGGGAGATTGGGAGCAGAGCAGAAGGTTGTGTGTCTGTCTGGGGGATTGGGAGCAGAGCAGAAGGCTGTGTGTCTGTCTGGGGGATTGGCAGCAGAGCAGAAGGTTGTGTGTCTGTCTGGAGGATTGGCAGCAGAGCAGAAGGTTGTGTGTCTGTCTGGGGGATTGGGAGCAGAGCAGAAGGTTGTGTGTCTGTCTGGGGGATTGGCAGCAGAAGGTTGTGTGTCTGTCTGGGAGATTGGAAGCAGAGCAGAAGGTTGTGTGTCTGTCTGGGGGATTGGGAGCAGAGCAGAAGGTTGTGTGTCTGTCTGGGGGATTGGGAGCAGAAGGTTGTGTGTCTGTCTGGGGGATTGGGAGCAGAAGGTTGTGTGTCTGTCTGGGGGATTGGGAGCAGAGCAGAAGGTTGTGTGTCTGTCTGGGGGATTGGCAGCAGAGCAGAAGGTTGTGTGTCTGTCTGGGGGATTGGCAGCAGAGCAGAAGTTTGTATGTCTGTCTGGGGGATTGGGAGCAGAAGGTTGTGTGTCTGTCTGGAGGATTGGGAGCAGAAGGTTGTGTGTCTGTGTGGGGGATTGGCAGCAGAGCAGAAGGTTGTGTGTCTGTCTGGGGGATTGAGAGCAGAGCAGAAGGTTGTGTGTCTGTCTGGAGGATTGGCAGCAGAAGGCTGTGTGTCTGTCTGGGGGATTGGCAGCAGAGCAGAAGGTTGTGTGTCTGTCTGGGAGATTGGGAGCAGAGCAGAAGGTTGTGTGTCTGTCTGGGGGATTGGGAGCAGAGCAGAAGGTTGTGTGTTTGTCTGGGGGATTGGGAGCAGAAGGTTGTGTGTCTGTCTGGGAGATTGGGAGCAGAGCAGAAGGTTGTGTGTCTGTCTGGGGGATTGGGAGCAGAGCAGAAGGCTGTGTGTCTGTCTGGGGGATTGGCAGCAGAGCAGAAGGTTGTGTGTCTGTCTGGAGGATTGGCAGCAGAGCAGAAGGTTGTGTGTCTGTCTGGGGGATTGGGAGCAGAGCAGAAGGTTGTGTGTCTGTCTGGGGGATTGGCAGCAGAAGGTTGTGTGTCTGTCTGGGAGATTGGAAGCAGAGCAGAAGGTTGTGTGTCTGTCTGGGGGATTGGGAGCAGAGCAGAAGGTTGTGTGTCTGTCTGGGGGATTGGCAGCAGAGCAGAAGGTTGTGTGTCTGTCTGGGGGACTGGGAGCAGAGCAGAAGGTTGTGTGTCTGTCTGGGGGATTGGGAGCAGAGCAGAAGGTTGTGTGTCTGTCTGGGGGATTGGGAGCAGAAGGTTGTGTGTCTGTCTGGGGGATTGGGAGCAGAAGGTTGTGTGTCTGTCTGGGGGATTGGGAGCAGAGCAGAAGGTTGTGTGTCTGTCTGGGGGATTGGCAGCAGAGCAGAAGGTTGTGTGTCTGTCTGGGGGATTGGCAGCAGAGCAGAAGTTTGTATGTCTGTCTGGGGGATTGGGAGCAGAAGGTTGTGTGTCTGTCTGGGGGATTGGGAGCAGAAGGTTGTGTGTCTGTGTGGGGGATTGGCAGCAGAGCAGAAGGTTGTGTGTCTGTCTGGGGGATTGAGAGCAGAGCAGAAGGTTGTGTGTCTGTCTGGAGGATTGGCAGCAGAAGGCTGTGTGTGTGCAGCTCTTAGGGTGTGTATGGTATTACCCAGGGAGGATAGAGTTCCAATGACAGGGCCAATTACGGACCTCCCTCTCTGTTCCTCTCTGTCCTTTTCTCTGTCTCTCTCACTCCGTCCATCAGCCTGTTTTAGTCTCAACACTGTTCTCCGTCTCTCTCAGGACCTGGACAAGCCAGCCAGTATGACAGGCCGGATGAAGGGAGGAGGAGGAATAGGAGGAGGAGAGGAGGAGAGGCGTCAGGCCCCCTCCAGCAGACCATATCCTCCAGGACTACAGCCCGGAGGTCTGTCTGTCTGTCTGTCTGTCTTTCTGCTCCCCAATTCTTTCTCTGTCTGTCTGTCTGTCTGCTCGCCAATTATTTATTTGTCTGTCTGTCTGTCTGTCTGTCTGTCTGTCTGTCTGTCTGTCTGTCTGTCTGTCTGTCTGCCTCTCTCTCTCTCTCTCTCTCTCACTCTCTCTCTCCCTCTCCCTCTCTCTCTCTCTCTCTCTCTGTCTCTCTCTCTGTCTCTCTCTCTGTCTCTCTCTCTGTCTCTCTCTCTGTCTCTCTCTCTGTCTCTCTCTCTCTCTCTCTCTCTCTCTCTCTCTCTCTCTCTCTCTCTCTCTCTCTCTCAATTCAAATAGTTAAAGAACAAAAGGGAAAATAAATATGCATAAATATGGGTTTTATTTACAATGGTGTTTGTTCTTCACCGGTTGCCCTTTTCTTGTGGCATCAGGTCACACATCTTACTGCTGTGATGGCACAGTGGTATTTCACCCAGTAGATATGGCAGTTTATCAAAATTGGGTTTGTTTTTACATTCTTTGTGGATCTGTGTAATCTGAGGGAAATATGTGACTCTAGTATGGTCATACATTTGGCAGGAGGTTAGGAAGTGCAGCTCGGTTTCCACCTAATTATGTGTGCACATAGCCTGTCATCTCTTGAGAGCCATGTCTGCCTACGGTGGCCTTTTTCAATAGCAAGGCTATGCTCACTGAGTCTCTACAAAGCTCTCCTTCAGTTTGGGTCAGTCACAGTGGACAGGTATTCTGCCATTGTGTACTCTCTGTTTAGGGCCAACACAGTATGGTAGCAACACAACATGACAATACAGCATGGTAGCATCACAACATGACAACACAGCATGGTAGCATCACAACATGACAACACAGCACGGTAGCAACACAACATGACAACACAGCACGGTAGCAACACAACATGACAACACAGCACGGTAGCAACACAACATGACAACACAGCATGGTAGCAACACAACATGACAACACAGCATGGTAGCATCACAACATGACAACACAGCACGGTAGCAACACAACATGACAACACAGCATGGTAGCAACACAACAACACAGCATGGTAGCATCACAACATGACAACACAGCACGGTAGCAACACAACATGACAACACAGCACGGTAGCAACACAACATGACAACACAGCATGGTAGCAACACAACATGACAACACAGCATGGTAGCATCACAACATGACAACACAGCACGGTAGCAACACAACATGACAACACAGCACGGTAGCATCACAACATGACAACACAGCACGGTAGCATCACAACATGACAACACAGCACGGTAGCATCACAACATGACAACACAGCATGGTAGCATCACAACATGACAACACAGCACGGTAGCATCACAACATGACAACACAGCACGGTAGCATCACAACATGACAACACAGCACGGAAGCATCACAACATGACAACACAGCATGGTAGCATCACAACATGACAACACAGCACGGTAGCAACACAACATGACAACACAGCATGGTAGCAACACAACATGACAACACAGCATGGTAGCCAAACAACATGACAACACAGCATGGTAGCAACACAACATGACAACAACATGGTAGCAACACAACATGACAACAACATGGTAGCAACACAACATGGTAGCAACACAACATGACAACAACATGGTAGCAACTCAACATGGTAGCATCACAACATGACAACAACATGGTAGCAACACAACATAACAACAACATGTTAGCAACACAACATGGTAGCACCACAACATGACAACATGACAACAACATGGTAGCAACACAACATGACAACATGACAACAACATGGTAGCATCACAACATGACAACATGACAACAACATGGTAGCAACACAACATGACAACATGACAACAACATGTTAGCAACACAACATGGTAGCAACACAACATGATAGCAACACAACATGACAACAACATGGTAGCAACAAAACATGGTAGCAACACAACATGACAACAACATGGTAGCAACACAACATAACAACAACATGGTAGCAACACAACATGACAACATGGTAGCAACACAACATAACAACAACATGGTAGCAACACAACATGACAACATGGTAGCAACACAACATGGTAGCAACACAACATGACAACAACATGGTAGCAACACAACATGACAACAACATGGTAGCAACACAACATGACAACAACATGGTAGCAACACAACATGACAACAACATGGTAGCAACACAACATGACAACAACATGGTAGCAACACAACATGACAACAACATGGTAGCAACACAACATGACAACAACATGGTAGCACCACAACAAGGTAGCAACACAACATGACAACAACATGGTAGCAACTCAACATGACAACAACATGGTAGCAACACAACATGGTAGCAACACAACACAACATGGTAGCAACACAACATGACAACACCATGGTAGCAACACAACATGACAACAACATGGTAGCAACACAACATGACAACAACATGGTAGCAACACAACATGACAACAACATGGTAGCAGCACAACATGACAACAACATGGTAGCAACACAACATGACAACAACATGGTAGCAACACAACATGACAACAACATGGTAGAAACACAACATGGTAGCAACACAACATGACAACAACATGGTAGAAACACAACATGGTAGCAACACAACATGGTAGCAACACAACATGGTACAAACATTATCGGTCACAGACAACAGCACAAAGGGCAAGAAGGTGGAGACAACAATACATCACACAAAGCAGCCACAACTGTCAGTAAGAGTGTCTGTCCATGATTGAGTCTCTAAATGAAGAGATGGAGATAAAACTGTCCCGTTTGAGTGTTTGTTGCAGCTCGTTCCAGTCTCTAACTGCAGCGAACTGAAAAGAGGAGCGGCCCAGGGATGTGTGAGCTTTGGGGACCTTTAACAGAATGTGACTGGCAGAACGGGTGTTGTATGTGGAGGATGAGGGCTGCAGTAGGTATCTCAGATAGGAGGGAGTGAACAGGTGTTGTATGTGGAGGATGAGGGCTGCAGTAGATATCTCAGATAGGGGGGAGTGAACAGGTGTTGTATGTGGAGGATGAGGGCTGCAGTAGGTATCTCAGATAGGGGGGAGTGAACAGGTGTTGTATGTGGAGGATGAGGGCTGCAGTAGATATCTCAGATAGGAGGGAGTGAACAGGTGTTGTATGTGGAGGATGAGGGCTGCAGTAGATATCTCAGATAGGAGGGAGTGAACAGGTGTTGTATGTGGAGGATGAGGGCTGCAGTAGGTATCTCAGATAGGGGGGAGTGAACAGGTGTTGTATGTGGAGGATGAGGGCTGCAGTAGATATCTCAGATAGGGGGGAGTGAACAGGTGTTGTATGTGGAGGATGAGGGCTGCAGTAGATATCTCAGATAGGGGGGAGTGAACAGGTGTTGTATGTGGAGGATGAGGGCTGCAGTAGATATCTCAGATAGGGGGGAGTGAACAGGTGGAGGATGAGGGCTGCAGTAGGTATCTCAGATAGGGGGGAGTGAACAGGTGTTGTATGTGGAGGATGAGGGCTGCAGTAGATATCCCAGATAGGGGGGAGTGAACAGGTGTTGTATGTGGAGGATGAGGGCTGCAGTAGATATCTCAGATAGGGGGAGTGAACAGGTGTTGTATGTGGAGGATGAGGGCTGCAGTAGGTATCTCAGCTAGGGGGAGTGAACAGGTGTTGTATGTGGAGGATGAGGGCTGCAGTAGGTATCTCAGATAGGGGGAGTGAACAGGTGTTGTATGTGGAGGATGAGGGCTGCAGTAGATATCTCAGATAGGGGGAGTGAACAGGTGTTGTATGTGGAGGATGAGGGCTGCAGTAGGTATCTCAGATAGGGGAGTGAACAGGTGTTGTATGTGGAGGATGAGGGCTGCAGTAGGTATCTCAGATAGGGGGAGTGAACAGGTGTTGTATGTGGAGGATGAGGGCTGCAGTAGGTATCTCAGATAGGGGGAGTGAACAGGTGTTGTATGTGGAGGATGAGGGCTGCAGTAGGTATCTCAGATAGGGGGAGTGAACAGGTGTTGTATGTGGAGGATGAGGGCTGCAGTAGGTATCTCAGATAGGGGGAGTGAACAGGTGTTGTATGTGGAGGATGAGGGCTGCAGTAGGTATCTCAGATAGGGGGAGTGAACAGGTGTTGTATGTGGAGGATGAGGGCTGCAGTAGGTATCTCAGATAGGGGGAGTGAACAGGTGTTGTATGTGGAGGATGAGGGCTGCAGTAGGTATCTCAGATAGGGGGGAGTGAACAGGTGTTGTATGTGGAGGATGAGGGCTGCAGTAGATATCTCAGATAGGAGGGAGTGAACAGGTGTTGTATGTGGAGGATGAGGGCTGCAGTAGGTATCTCAGATAGGGGGGAGTGAACAGGTGTTGTATGTGGAGGATGAGGGCTGCAGTAGATATCTCAGATAGGGGGAGTGAACAGGTGTTGTATGTGGAGGATGAGGGCTGCAGTAGATATCTCAGATAGGGGGAGTGAACAGGTGTTGTATGTGGAGGATGAGGGCTGCAGTAGATATCTCAGATAGGGGGGAGTGAACAGGTGGAGGATGAGGGCTGCAGTAGGTATCTCAGATAGGGGGGAGTGAACAGGTGTTGTATGTGGAGGATGAGGGCTGCAGTAGATATCTCAGATAGGGGGGAGTGAACAGGTGTTGTATGTGGAGGATGAGGGCTGCAGTAGGTATCTCAGATAGGGGGGAGTGAACAGGTGTTGTATGTGGAGGATGAGGGCTGCAGTAGGTATCTCAGATAGGGGGGAGTGAACAGGTGTTGTATGTGGAGGGTGAGGGCTGCAGTAGGTATCTCAGATAGGGGGGAGTGAACAGGTGTTGTATGTGGAGGATGAGGGCTGCAGTAGGTAACCCTGTCTCCTGTCTGTCTGTTACCCAGCTGTATCCTAACCCTGTCTGTCTGTTACCCAGCTGTATCCTAACCCTGTCTGTCTGCTACCCAGCTGTATCCTAACCCTGTCTCCTGTCTGTCTGCTACCCAGCTGTATCCTAACCCTGTCTGTCTACTACCCAGCTGTATCCTAACCCTGTCTGTCTGCTACCCAGCTGTATCCTAACCCTGTCTGTCTGCTACCCAGCTGTATCCTAACCCTGTCTGTCTGCTACCCAGCTGTATCCTAACCCTGTCTGTCTGCTACCCAGCTGTATCCTAACCCTGTCTGTCTGTCTACTACCCAGCTGTATCCTAACCCTGTCTGTCTGTTACCCAGCTGTATCCTAACCCTGTCTGTCTACTACCCAGCTGTATCCTAACCCTGTCTGTCTGTTACCCAGCTGTATCCTAACCCTGTCTGTCTACTACCCAGCTGTATCCTAACCCTGTCTGTCTACTACCCAGCTGTATCCTAACCCTGTCTCCTGTCTGTCTACTACCCAGCTGTATCCTAACCCTGTCTGTCTACTACCCAGCTGTATCCTAACCCTGTCTGTCTACTACCCAGCTGTATCCTAACCCTGTCTGTCTGTTACCCAGCTGTATCCTAACCCTGTCTCCTGTCTGTCTGCTACCCAGCTGTATCCTAACCCTGTCTGTCTACTACCCAGCCGTATCCTAACCCTGTCTGTCTGTTACCCAGCTGTATCCTAACCCTGTCTGTCTGCTACCCAGCTGTATCCTAACCCTGTCTGTCTGCTACCCAGCTGTATCCTAACCCTGTCTGTCTACTACCCAGCTGTATCCTAACCCTGTCTGTCTGTTACCCAGCTGTATCCTAACCCTGTCTGTCTGTTACCCAGCGGTATCCTAACCCTGTCTGTCTGTTACCCAGCTGTGCCAGTGCTTCCAGTGATGGGAGGGATGATACCCCCTATACCCACAATGCCAGGCCCTTCCCACCATCAGTACCACCAGCTTCCTGCTTCGCCCCCTGCTGGCCGCCACCCCTATCACACCCAGCCTACCTCTCCTGCCTCACCCCCTGCTGCCTACCACCCCTACCACACCCAGCCTACCTCTCCTGCCTCACCCCCTGCTGCCTACCACCCCTACCACACCCAGCCTACCTCTCCTGCCTCACCCCCTGCTGCCCGCCACCCCTACCACACCCAGCCTGCTCGGGCTCCTTCAGCTCCCCCAACCACTACTGCTACACCCCCTGCTGCCCCTCCCCTTGCCATGCCCCCCCTCCATGGGATGCCACTCATGCCTTCCATGCCAGGCCTACCTCTGATGCCAGGTGTGATGCCAGGTATGGTGTGTTAGTGTGTTTATCATGCAGTGTTACTGTACCCTGCCCTGTACCCTGCCCTGCACTGCACCCTGCCCTGTACCGTACCCTGTACCCTACCCTGTACGCTGCCCTGTACCCTACCCTGCCCTGTGCCATGTACCCTGCCCTGTGCCCTGTACCCTTCCCTACCCTGCACCCTGTCCTCTCCCCTGCCCTGTACCCTGCCCTGTACCCTACCCTGCCCTGTGCCCTGTACCCTGCCCTGTGCCCTGTACCCTGCCCTACCCTGCACCCTGTCCTCTCCCCTGCCCTGTACCCTACCCTGTACCCTACCCTGCACCCTACCCTGTACCCTGCTCTGCCATGTACCCTACCCTGTACCCTGCCCTGACCTGTACCCTGTACCATGCCCTGTACCCTGACCTGTACCCTGCCCTGACCTGTACCCTGCCCTGACCTGTACCCTGTACCATGCCCTGTACCCTGATCTGTACCCTGTACCCTGACCTGTACCCTGCCCTGACCTGTACCCTGCCCCGCCCTGTACCCTACCCTGTACCCTGCCCTGTTTCCTGCTCTGCCATGTACCCTGCCCTGTACCCTACCCTGTACCCTACCCTGTACCCTACCCTGTACCCTGCTCTGCCATGTACCCTACCCTGTACCCTACCCTGTACCCTGCCCTGTTTCCTACCCTGTACCCTGCCCTGTACCCTGCCCTGTACCCTACCCTGCCCTGCACCCTCCACTGTACCCTACCCTGTACCCTGCCCATTACCCTGCCCTGCACCCTGCCCTGTACCCTGCCCTGTACCCTGCCCTGCACCCTGCACTGTACCCTACCCTGTACCCTGCCCTGTACCCTGCCCTGTACCCTGCCCTGCACCCTACCCTGTACCCTGCCCTGCACCCTACCCTGTACCCTACCCTGTACCCTGCCCTGTACCCTGCCCTGCACCCTGCACTGTACCCTACCCTGTACCCTGACCTGTACCCTGCTCTGTACCCTACCCTGCACCATACCCTGTACCCTACTCTGCCCTGTACCCTGCCCTGTGCCCTACCCTGCCCTGTACCCTACCCTGCCCTGCCCTGCCCTGTACCCTGCCCTGCACCCTGCCCTGCCCTGTACCCTACCCTGTACCCTACTGAGTCAGACACTAACCCTGTACCCTACCCTGTGCCCTACCGAGTCAGACACTAACCCTGTACCCTACCCTGTACCCTACCAAGTCAGACACTAACCCTGTACCCTACTGAGTCAGACACTAACCCTGTACCCTACCCTGTACCCTACCGAGTCAGACACTAACCCTGTTCCCTACCCTGTACCCTACCGAGTCAGACACTAACCCTCTGCCCTACTAAGTCAGATACTAACCCTGTACCCTACCGAGTCAGATACTAACCCTGTACCCTACCGAGTCAGACACTAACCCTGTACCCTACTGAGTCAGACACTAACCCTGTACCCTACCCTGTACCCTACCGAGTCAGACACTAACCCTGTTCCCTACCCTGTACCCTACCAAGTCAGACACTAACCCTGTACCCTACCGAGTCAGATACTAACCCTGTGCCCTACCCTGTACCCTACCGAGTCAGACACTAACCCTGTACCCTAATGAGTCAGACACTAACCCTGTGCCCTACCCTGTACCCTACCAAGTCAGACACTAGCCCTGTACCCTACCCTGTACCCTACCGAGTCAGACACTAACCCTGTACCCTACCGAGTCAGACACTAACCCTGTACCCTACAGAGGCAGACACTAACCCTGTACCCTACCGAGTCAGACACTAACCCTGTACCCTACCCTGTACCCTACCAAGTCAGACACTAACCCTGTACCCTGCCCTGTACCCTACCAAGTCAGACACTAACCCTGTACCCTACCAAGTCAGACACTAGCCCTGTACCCTACCCTGTACCCTACCGAGTCAGACACTAACCCTGTACCCTACCGAGTCAGACACTAACCCTGTACCCTACAGAGGCAGACACTAACCCTGTACCCTACCGAGTCAGACACTAAACCTGTACCCTACCCTGTACCCTACCAAGTCAGACACTAACCCTGTACCCTGCCCTGTACCCTACCAAGTCAGACACTAACCCTGTACCCTACCGAGTCAGACACTAACTCTGTACGCTACCCTGTACCCTACCAAGTCAGACACTAACTCTGTACCCTACCCTGTACTCTACCAAGTCAGACACTAACCCTGTACCCTACCCTGTACCCTACCGAGTCAGACACTAACCCTGTGCCCTACCCTGTACTCTACCAAGTCAGACACTAACCCTGTACCCTACCGAGTCAGACACAAACCCTGTACCCTACCGAGTCAGACACTAACCCTGTGCCCTACCCTGTACCCTACCAAGTCAGACACTAACCCTGTACCCTACCCTGTACCCTACCGAGTCAGACACTAACCCTGTACCCTACCGAGTCAGACACTAACCCTGTACCCTACAGAGGCAGACACTAACCCTGTACCCTACCGAGTCAGACACTAACCCTGTACCCTACCCTGTACCCTACCAAGTCAGACACTAACCCTGTACCCTGCCCTGTACCCTACCAAGTCAGACACTAACCCTGTACCCTACCGAGTCAGACACTGACTCTGTACGCTACCCTGTACCCTACCAAGTCAGACACTAACCCTGTACCCTACCCTGTACTCTACCAAGTCAGACACTAACCCTGTACCCTACCCTGTACCCTACCGAGTCAGACACTAACCCTGTGCCCTACCCTGTACTCTACCAAGTCAGACACTAACCCTGTACCCTACCGAGTCAGACACTAACCCTGTACCCTACCGAGTCAGACTCTAACCCTGTACCCTACCAAGTCAGACACTAACCCTGTACCCTACCCTGTACCCTACCGAGTCAGACACTAACCCTGTACCCTACAGAGGCAGACACTAACCCTGTACCCTACCGAGTCAGACACTAACCCTGTACCCTACCCTGTACCCTACCAAGTCAGACACTAACCCTGTACCCTGCCCTGTACCCTACCAAGTCAGACACTAACCCTGTACCCTACCGAGTCAGACACTGACTCTCTACGCTACCCTGTACCCTACCAAGTCAGACACTAACCCTGTACCCTACCCTGTACTCTACCAAGTCAGACACTAACCCTGTACCCTACCCTGTACCCTACCGAGTCAGACACTAACCCTGTACCCTACAGAGTCAGACACTAACCCTGTACCCTACCGAGTCAGACTCTAACCCTGTACCCTACCAAGTCAGACACTAACCCTGTACCCTACCCTGTACCCTACCGAGTCAGACACTAACCCTGTACCCTACAGAGGCAGACACTAACCCTGTACCCTACCGAGTCAGACACTAACCCTGTACCCTACCCTGTACCCTACCAAGTCAGACACTAACCCTGTACCCTGCCCTGTACCCTACCAAGTCAGACACTAACCCTGTACCCTACCGAGTCAGACACTGACTCTGTACGCTACCCTGTACCCTACCAAGTCAGACACTAACCCTGTACCCTACCCTGTACTCTACCAAGTCAGACACTAACCCTGTACCCTACCCTGTACCCTACCGAGTCAGACACTAACCCTGTGCCCTACCCTGTACTCTACCAAGTCAGACACTAACCCTGTACCCTACCGAGTCAGACACTAACCCTGTACCCTACCGAGTCAGACTCTAACCCTGTACCCTACCAAGTCAGACACTAACCCTGTACCCTACCCTGTACCCTACCGAGTCAGACACTAACCCTGTACCCTACAGAGGCAGACACTAACCCTGTACCCTACCGAGTCAGACACTAACCCTGTACCCTACACCGGTACCCTACCAAGTCAGACAATAACCCTGTACCCTGCCCTGTACCCTACCAAGTCAGACACTAACCCTGTACCCTACCGAGTCAGACACTGACTCTGTACGCTACCCTGTACCCTACCAAGTCAGACACTAACCCTGTACCCTACCCTGTACTCTACCAAGTCAGACACTAACCCTGTACCCTACCCTGTACCCTACCGAGTCAGACACTAACCCTGTGCCCTACCCTGTACTCTACCAAGTCAGACACTAACCCTGTACCCTACCGAGTCAGAAACTAACCCTGTACCCTACCGAGTCAGACTCTAACCCTGTACCCTACCAAGTCAGACACTAACCCTGTACCCTACCCTGTACCCTACTGAGTCAGACACTAACCCTGTTCTCTACCCTGTACTCTACCAAGTCAGACACTAACCCTGTACCCTACCCTGTACCCTACCGAGTCAGACACTAACCCTGTACCCTACCGAGACAGACACTAACCCTGTACCCTACAGAGTCAGACACTAACCATGTACCCTACCCTGTACCCTACCGAGTCAGACACTAACCCTGTACCCTACCCTGTACCCTACCAAGTCAGACACTAACCCTCTACCCTACCCTGTACTCTACCGAGTCAGACACTAACCCTGTACCCTACCGAGTCAGACACTAACCATGTACCCTACCCTGTACCCTACCGAGTCAGACACTAACCCTGTACCCTACCAAGTCAGATACTAACCCCTTAACCTACCCTGTTCCCTACCGAGTCAGACACTAACCCTGTACCCTACCCTGTACCCTACCAAGTCAGACACTAACCCTGTACTCTACCGAATCAGACACTAACCCTGTACCCTACCGAGTCAGACACTAACCCTGTACCCTACAGAGGCAGACACTAACCCTGTACCCTACCGAGTCAGACACTAACCCTGTACCCTACCCTGTACCCTACCAAGTCAGACACTAACCCTGTACCCTGCCCTGTACCCTACCAAGTCAGACACTAACCCTGTACCCTACCGAGTCAGACACTAACTCTGTACGCTACCCTGTACCCTACCAAGTCAGACACTAACCCTGTACCCTACCCTGTACTCTACCAAGTCAGACACTAACCCTGTGCCCTACCCTGTACCCTAACGAGTCAGACACTAACCCTGTGCCCTACCCTGTACTCTACCAAGTCAGACACTAACCCTGTACCCTACCGAGTCAGACACTAACCCTGTACCCTACCGAGTCAGACTCTAACCCTGTACCCTACCAAGTCAGACACTAACCCTGTACCCTACCCTGTACCCTACCGAGTCAGACACTAACCCTGTTCTCTACCCTGTACTCTACCAAGTCAGACACTAACCCTGTACCCTACCCTGTACCCTACCGAGTCAGACACTAACCCTGTACCCTACAGAGTCAGACACTAACCATGTACCCTACCCTGTACCCTACCGAGTCAGACACTAACCCTGTACCCTACCCTGTACCCTACCAAGTCAGACACTAACCCTCTACCCTACCCTGTACTCTACCGAGTCAGACACTAACCCTGTACCCTACCGAGTCAGACACTAACCATGTACCCTACCCTGTACCCTACCGAGTCAGACACTAACCCTGTACCCTACCAAGTCAGATACTAACCCCTTAACCTACCCTGTTCCCTACCAAGTCAGACACTAACCCTGTACCCTACCCTGTACTCTACCAAGTCAGACACTAACCCTGTACCCTACCCTGTACCCTACCGAGTCAGACACTAACCCTGTGCCCTACCCTGTACTCTACCAAGTCAGACACTAACCCTGTACCCTACCGAGTCAGACACAAACCCTGTACCCTACCGAGTCAGACACTAACCCTGTGCCCTACCCTGTACCCTACCAAGTCAGACACTAACCCTGTACCCTACCCTGTACCCTACCGAGTCAGACACTAACCCTGTACCCTACCGAGTCAGACACTAACCCTGTACCCTACAGAGGCAGACACTAACCCTGTACCCTACCGAGTCAGACACTAACCCTGTACCCTACCCTGTACCCTACCAAGTCAGACACTAACCCTGTACCCTGCCCTGTACCCTACCAAGTCAGACACTAACCCTGTACCCTACCGAGTCAGACACTGACTCTGTACGCTACCCTGTACCCTACCAAGTCAGACACTAACCCTGTACCCTACCCTGTACTCTACCAAGTCAGACACTAACCCTGTACCCTACCCTGTACTCTACCAAGTCAGACACTAACCCTGTACCCTACCGAGTCAGACACTAACCCTGTACCCTACCGAGTCAGACTCTAACCCTGTACCCTACCAAGTCAGACACTAACCCTGTACCCTACCCTGTACCCTACCGAGTCAGACACTAACCCTGTACCCTACAGAGGCAGACACTAACCCTGTACCCTACCGAGTCAGACACTAACCCTGTACCCTACCCTGTACCCTACCAAGTCAGACACTAACCCTGTACCCTGCCCTGTACCCTACCAAGTCAGACACTAACCCTGTACCCTACCGAGTCAGACACTGACTCTGTACGCTACCCTGTACCCTACCAAGTCAGACACTAACCCTGTACCCTACCCTGTACTCTACCAAGTCAGACACTAACCCTGTACCCTACCCTGTACCCTACCGAGTCAGACACTAACCCTGTGCCCTACCCTGTACTCTACCAAGTCAGACACTAACCCTGTACCCTACCGAGTCAGACACTAACCCTGTACCCTACCGAGTCAGACTCTAACCCTGTACCCTACCAAGTCAGACACTAACCCTGTACCCTACCCTGTACCCTACCGAGTCAGACACTAACCCTGTACCCTACAGAGGCAGACACTAACCCTGTACCCTACCGAGTCAGACACTAACCCTGTACCCTACCCTGTACCCTACCAAGTCAGACAATAACCCTGTACCCTGCCCTGTACCCTACCAAGTCAGACACTAACCCTGTACCCTACCGAGTCAGACACTGACTCTGTACGCTACCCTGTACCCTACCAAGTCAGACACTAACCCTGTACCCTACCCTGTACTCTACCAAGTCAGACACTAACCCTGTACCCTACCCTGTACCCTACCGAGTCAGACACTAACCCTGTGCCCTACCCTGTACTCTACCAAGTCAGACACTAACCCTGTACCCTACCGAGTCAGACACTAACCCTGTACCCTACCGAGTCAGACTCTAACCCTGTACCCTACCAAGTCAGACACTAACCCTGTACCCTACCCTGTACCCTACCGAGTCAGACACTAACCCTGTACCCTACAGAGGCAGACACTAACCCTGTACCCTACCGAGTCAGACACTAACCCTGTACCCTACCCTGTACCCTACCGAGTCAGACACTAACCCTGTGCCCTACCCTGTACTCTACCAAGTCAGACACTAACCCTGTACCCTACCGAGTCAGACACTAACCCTGTACCCTACCGAGTCAGACTCTAACCCTGTACCCTACCAAGTCAGACACTAACCCTGTACCCTACCCTGTACCCTACCGAGTCAGACACTAACCCTGTTCTCTACCCTGTACTCTACCAAGTCAGACACTAACCCTGTACCCTACCCTGTACCCTACCGAGTCAGACACTAACCCTGTACCCTACCGAGACAGACACTAACCCTGTACCCTACAGAGTCAGACACTAACCATGTACCCTACCCTGTACCCTACCGAGTCAGACACTAACCCTGTACCCTACCCTGTACCCTACCAAGTCAGACACTAACCCTCTACCCTACCCTGTACTCTACCGAGTCAGACACTAACCCTGTACCCTACCGAGTCAGACACTAACCATGTACCCTACCCTGTACCCTACCGAGTCAGACACTAACCCTGTACCCTACCAAGTCAGATACTAACCCCTTAACCTACCCTGTTCCCTACCGAGTCAGACACTAACCCTGTACCCTACCCTGTACCCTACCAAGTCAGACACTAACCCTGTACTCTACCGAATCAGACACTAACCCTGTACCCTACCGAGTCAGACACTAACCCTGTACCCTACAGAGGCAGACACTAACCCTGTACCCTACCGAGTCAGACACTAACCCTGTACCCTACCCTGTACCCTACCAAGTCAGACACTAACCCTGTACCCTGCCCTGTACCCTACCAAGTCAGACACTAACCCTGTACCCTACCGAGTCAGACACTAACTCTGTACGCTACCCTGTACCCTACCAAGTCAGACACTAACCCTGTACCCTACCCTGTACTCTACCAAGTCAGACACTAACCCTGTGCCCTACCCTGTACCCTACCGAGTCAGACACTAACCCTGTGCCCTACCCTGTACTCTACCAAGTCAGACACTAACCCTGTACCCTACCGAGTCAGACACTAACCCTGTACCCTACCGAGTCAGGCTCTAACCCTGTACCCTACCAAGTCAGACACTAACCCTGTACCCTACCCTGTACCCTACCGAGTCAGACACTAACCCTGTTCTCTACCCTGTACTCTACCAAGTCAGACACTAACCCTGTACCCTACCCTGTACCCTACCGAGTCAGACACTAACCCTGTACCCTACTGAGTCAGACACTAACCCTGTACCCTACCCTGTACCCTACCGAGTCAGACACTAACCCTGTTCCCTACCCTGTACCCTACCAAGTCAGACACTAACCCTGTACCCTACCGAGTCAGATACTAACCCTGTGCCCTACCCTGTACCCTACCGAGTCAGACACTAACCCTGTACCCTAATGAGTCAGACACTAACCCTGTGCCCTACCCTGTACCCTACCAAGTCAGACACTAGCCCTGTACCCTACCCTGTACCCTACCGAGTCAGACACTAACCCTGTACCCTACCGAGTCAGACACTAACCCTGTACCCTACAGAGGCAGACACTAACCCTGTACCCTACCGAGTCAGACACTAACCCTGTACCCTACCCTGTACCCTACCAAGTCAGACACTAACCCTGTACCCTGCCCTGTACCCTACCAAGTCAGACACTAACCCTGTACCCTACCAAGTCAGACACTAGCCCTGTACCCTACGCTGTACCCTACCGAGTCAGACACTAACCCTGTACCCTACCGAGTCAGACACTAACCCTGTACCCTACAGAGGCAGACACTAACCCTGTACCCTACCGAGTCAGACACTAAACCTGTACCCTACCCTGTACCCTACCAAGTCAGACACTAACCCTGTACCCTGCCCTGTACCCTACCAAGTCAGACACTAACCCTGTACCCTACCGAGTCAGACACTAACTCTGTACGCTACCCTGTACCCTACCAAGTCAGACACTAACCCTGTACCCTACCCTGTACTCTACCAAGTCAGACACTAACCCTGTACCCTACCCTGTACCCTACCGAGTCAGACACTAACCCTGTGCCCTACCCTGTACTCTACCAAGTCAGACACTAAACCCTCAGACACAAACCCTACCCCGAGTCAGACACAAACCCTGACCAAGTCAGACACTAACCCTGTGCCCTACCCTGTACCCTACCAAGTCAGACACTAACCCTGTACCCTACCCTGTACCCTACCGAGTCAGACACTAACCCTGTACTACCGAGGCCCTAACCCTGTACCCTACAGAGGCAGACACTAACCCTGTCAGTCAGCCACTAACCCTGTACCCTACCCTGTACCCTACCAAGTCAGACACTAAACCCTGTACCCTACCGAGTCAGACACTGACCTCTGTACCCTACCCTGTACCCTACCAAGTCAGACACTAACCCTGTACCCTACCCTGTACTCTACCAAGTCAGACACTAACCCTGTACCCTACCCTGTACCCTACCGAGTCAGACACTAACCCTGTACCCTACCCTGTACTCTACCAAGTCAGACACTAACCCTGTACCCTACCCTGTACCTACCAAGTCAGACACTAACCCTGTACCCTACCGAGTCAGACTCTAACCCTGTACCCTACCAAGTCAGACACTAACCCTGTCACCCTACCCTGTACCCTACCAAGTCAGACACTAACCCTGTACCCTACAGAGGCAGACACTAACCCTGTACCCTACCAGAGTCAGACACTAACCCTGTACCCTACCCTGTACCCTACCAAGTCAGACACTAACCCTGTACCCTGCCCTGTACCCTACCAAGTCAGACACTAACCCTGTACCCTACCGAGTCAGACACTGACTCTGTACGCTACCCTGTACCCTACCAAGTCAGACACTAACCCTGTACCCTACCCTGTACTCTACCAAGTCAGACACTAACCCTGTACCCTACCCTGTACCCTACCGAGTCAGACACTAACCCTGTGCCCTACCCTGTACTCTACCAAGTCAGACACTAACCCTGTACCCTACCGAGTCAGACACTAACCCTGTACCCTACCGAGTCAGACTCTAACCCTGTACCCTACCAAGTCAGACACTAACCCTGTACCCTACCCTGTACCCTACCGAGTCAGACACTAACCCTGTACCCTACAGAGGCAGACACTAACCCTGTACCCTACCGAGTCAGACACTAACCCTGTACCCTACCCTGTACCCTACCAAGTCAGACAATAACCCTGTACCCTGCCCTGTACCCTACCAAGTCAGACACTAACCCTGTACCCTACCGAGTCAGACACTGACTCTGTACGCTACCCTGTACCCTACCAAGTCAGACACTAACCCTGTACCCTACCCTGTACTCTACCAAGTCAGACACTAACCCTGTACCCTACCCCTGTACCCTGTACCCTACCGAGTCAGACACTAACCCTGTGCCCTACCCTGTACTCTACCAAGTCAGACACTAACCCTGTACCCTACCGAGTCAGAAACTAACCCTGTACCCTACCGAGTCAGACTCTAACCCTGTACCCTACCAAGTCAGACACTAACCCTGTACCCTACCTTGTACCCTACCGAGTCAGACACTAACCCTGTTCTCTACCCTGTACTCTACCAAGTCAGACACTAACCCTGTACCCTACCCTGTACCCTACCGAGTCAGACACTAACCCTGTACCCTACCGAGACAGACACTAACCCTGTACCCTACAGAGTCAGACACTAACCATGTACCCTACCCTGTACCCTACCGAGTCAGACACTAACCCTGTACCCTACCCTGTACCCTACCAAGTCAGACACTAACCCTCTACCCTACCCTGTACTCTACCGAGTCAGACACTAACCCTGTACCCTACCGAGTCAGACACTAACCATGTACCCTACCCTGTACCCTACCGAGTCAGACACTAACCCTGTACCCTACCAAGTCAGATACTAACCCCTTAACCTACCCTGTTCCCTACCGAGTCAGACACTAACCCTGTACCCTACCCTGTACCCTACCAAGTCAGACACTAACCCTGTACTCTACCGAATCAGACACTAACCCTGTACCCTACCGAGTCAGACACTAACCCTGTACCCTACAGAGGCAGACACTAACCCTGTACCCTACCGAGTCAGACACTAACCCTGTACCCTACCCTGTACCCTACCAAGTCAGACACTAACCCTGTACCCTGCCCTGTACCCTACCAAGTCAGACACTAACCCTGTACCCTACCGAGTCAGACACTAACTCTGTACGCTACCCTGTACCCTACCAAGTCAGACACTAACCCTGTACCCTACCCTGTACTCTACCAAGTCAGACACTAACCCTGTGCCCTACCCTGTACCCTAACGAGTCAGACACTAACCCTGTGCCCTACCCTGTACTCTACCAAGTCAGACACTAACCCTGTACCCTACCGAGTCAGACACTAACCCTGTACCCTACCGAGTCAGACTCTAACCCTGTACCCTACCCTGTACCCTACCGAGTCAGACACTAACCCTGTTCTCTACCCTGTACTCTACCAAGTCAGACACTAACCCTGTACCCTACCCTGTACCCTACCGAGTCAGACACTAACCCTGTACCCTACAGAGTCAGACACTAACCATGTACCCTACCCTGTACCCTACCGAGTCAGACACTAACCCTGTACCCTACCCTGTACCCTACCAAGTCAGACACTAACCCTCTACCCTACCCTGTACTCTACCGAGTCAGACACTAACCCTGTACCCTACCGAGTCAGACACTAACCATGTACAGAGTCAGACCTAACCCTGTACCCTACCGAGTCAGACACTAACCCTGTACCCTACCAAGTCAGATACTAACCCCTTAACCTACCCTGTTCCCTACCAAGTCAGACACTAACCCTGTACCCTACCCTGTACTCTACCAAGTCAGACACTAACCCTGTACCCTACCCTGTACCCTACCGAGTCAGACACTAACCCTGTGCCCTACCCTGTACTCTACCAAGTCAGACACTAACCCTGTACCCTACCGAGTCAGACACAAACCCTGTACCCTACCGAGTCAGACACTAACCCTGTGCCCTACCCTGTACCCTACCAAGTCAGACACTAACCCTGTACCCTACCCTGTACCCTACCGAGTCAGACACTAACCCTGTACCCTACCGAGTCAGACACTAACCCTGTACCCTACAGAGGCAGACACTAACCCTGTACCCTACCGAGTCAGACACTAACCCTGTACCCTACCCTGTACCCTACCAAGTCAGACACTAACCCTGTACCCTGCCCTGTACCCTACCAAGTCAGACACTAACCCTGTACCCTACCGAGTCAGACACTGACTCTGTACGCTACCCTGTACCCTACCAAGTCAGACACTAACCCTGTACCCTACCCTGTACTCTACCAAGTCAGACACTAACCCTGTGCCCTACCCTGTACTCTACCAAGTCAGACACTAACCCTGTACCCTACCGAGTCAGACACTAACCCTGTACCCTACCGAGTCAGACTCTAACCCTGTACCCTACCAAGTCAGACACTAACCCTGTACCCTACCCTGTACCCTACCGAGTCAGACACTAACCCTGTACCCTACAGAGGCAGACACTAACCCTGTACCCTACCGAGTCAGACACTAACCCTGTACCCTACCCTGTACCCTACCAAGTCAGACAATAACCCTGTACCCTGCCCTGTACCCTACCAAGTCAGACACTAACCCTGTACCCTACCGAGTCAGACACTGACTCTGTACGCTACCCTGTACCCTACCAAGTCAGACACTAACCCTGTACCCTACCCTGTACTCTACCAAGTCAGACACTAACCCTGTACCCTACCCTGTACCCTACCGAGTCAGACACTAACCCTGTGCCCTACCCTGTACTCTACCAAGTCAGACACTAACCCTGTACCCTACCGAGTCAGAAACTAACCCTGTACCCTACCGAGTCAGACTCTAACCCTGTACCCTACCAAGTCAGACACTAACCCTGTACCCTACCCTGTACCCTACCGAGTCAGACACTAACCCTGTTCTCTACCCTGTACTCTACCAAGTCAGACACTAACCCTGTACCCTACCCTGTACCCTACCGAGTCAGACACTAACCCTGTACCCTACCGAGACAGACACTAACCCTGTACCCTACAGAGTCAGACACTAACAATGTACCCTACCCTGTACCCTACCGAGTCAGACACTAACCCTGTACCCTACCCTGTACCCTACCAAGTCAGACACTAACCCTCTACCCTACCCTGTACTCTACCGAGTCAGACACTAACCCTGTACCCTACCGAGTCAGACACTAACCATGTACCCTACCCTGTACCCTACCGAGTCAGACACTAACCCTGTACCCTACCAAGTCAGATACTAACCCTTAACCTACCCTGTTCCCTACCGAGTCAGACACTAACCCTGTACCCTACCCTGTACCCTACCAAGTCAGACACTAACCCTGTACTCTACCGAATCAGACACTAACCCTGTACCCTACCGAGTCAGACACTAACCCTGTACCCTACAGAGGCAGACACTAACCCTGTACCCTACCGAGTCAGACACTAACCCTGTACCCTACCCTGTACCCTACCAAGTCAGACACTAACCCTGTACCCTGCCCTGTACCCTACCAAGTCAGACACTAACCCTGTACCCTACCGAGTCAGACACTAACTCTGTACGCTACCCTGTACCCTACCAAGTCAGACACTAACCCTGTACCCTACCCTGTACTCTACCAAGTCAGACACTAACCCTGTGCCCTACCCTGTACCCTAACGAGTCAGACACTAACCCTGTGCCCTACCCTGTACTCTACCAAGTCAGACACTAACCCTGTACCCTACCGAGTCAGACTCTAACCCTGTACCCTACCAAGTCAGACACTAACCCTGTACCCTACCCTGTACCCTACCGAGTCAGACACTAACCCTGTTCTCTACCCTGTACTCTACCAAGTCAGACACTAACCCTGTACCCTACCCTGTACCCTACCGAGTCAGACACTAACCCTGTACCCTACAGAGTCAGACACTAACCATGTACCCTACCCTGTACCCTACCGAGTCAGACACTAACCCTGTACCCTACCCTGTACCCTACCAAGTCAGACACTAACCCTGTACCCTACCAAGTCAGATACTAACCCCTTAACCTACCCTGTTCCCTACCAAGTCAGACACTAACCCTGTACCCTACCCTGTACTCTACCAAGTCAGACACTAACCCTGTACCCTACCCTGTACCCTACCGAGTCAGACACTAACCCTGTGCCCTACCCTGTACTCTACCAAGTCAGACACTAACCCTGTACCCTACCGAGTCAGACACAAACCCTGTACCCTACCGAGTCAGACACTAACCCTGTGCCCTACCCTGTACCCTACCAAGTCAGACACTAACCCTGTACCCTACCCTGTACCCTACCGAGTCAGACACTAACCCTGTACCCTACCAAGTCAGACACTAACCCTGTACCCTGCCCTGTACCCTACCAAGTCAGACACTAACCCTGTACCCTACCGAGTCAGACACTGACTCTGTACGCTACCCTGTACCCTACCAAGTCAGACACTAACCCTGTACCCTACCCTGTACTCTACCAAGTCAGACACTAACCCTGTACCCTACCCTGTACTCTACCAAGTCAGACACTAACCCTGTACCCTACCGAGTCAGACACTAACCCTGTACCCTACCGAGTCAGACTCTAACCCTGTACCCTACCAAGTCAGACACTAACCCTGTACCCTACCCTGTACCCTACCGAGTCAGACACTAACCCTGTACCCTACAGAGGCAGACACTAACCCTGTACCCTACCGAGTCAGACACTAACCCTGTACCCTACCCTGTACCCTACCAAGTCAGACACTAACCCTGTACCCTGCCCTGTACCCTACCAAGTCAGACACTAACCCTGTACCCTACCGAGTCAGACACTGACTCTGTACGCTACCCTGTACCCTACCAAGTCAGACACTAACCCTGTACCCTACCCTGTACTCTACCAAGTCAGACACTAACCCTGTACCCTACCCTGTACCCTACCGAGTCAGACACTAACCCTGTGCCCTACCCTGTACTCTACCAAGTCAGACACTAACCCTGTACCCTACCGAGTCAGACACTAACCCTGTACCCTACCGAGTCAGACTCTAACCCTGTACCCTACCAAGTCAGACACTAACCCTGTACCCTACCCTGTACCCTACCGAGTCAGACACTAACCCTGTACCCTACAGAGGCAGACACTAACCCTGTACCCTACCGAGTCAGACACTAACCCTGTACCCTACCCTGTACCCTACCAAGTCAGACAATAACCCTGTACCCTGCCCTGTACCCTACCAAGTCAGACACTAACCCTGTACCCTACCGAGTCAGACACTGACTCTGTACGCTACCCTGTACCCTACCAAGTCAGACACTAACCCTGTACCCTACCCTGTACTCTACCAAGTCAGACACTAACCCTGTACCCTACCCTGTACCCTACCGAGTCAGACACTAACCCTGTGCCCTACCCTGTACTCTACCAAGTCAGACACTAACCCTGTACCCTACCGAGTCAGACACTAACCCTGTACCCTACCGAGTCAGACTCTAACCCTGTACCCTACCAAGTCAGACACTAACCCTGTACCCTACCCTGTACCCTACCGAGTCAGACACTAACCCTGTACCCTACAGAGGCAGACACTAACCCTGTACCCTACCGAGTCAGACACTAACCCTGTACCCTACCCTGTACCCTACCAAGTCAGACAATAACCCTGTACCCTGCCCTGTACCCTACCAAGTCAGACACTAACCCTGTACCCTACCGAGTCAGACACTGACTCTGTACGCTACCCTGTACCCTACCAAGTCAGACACTAACCCTGTACCCTACCCTGTACTCTACCAAGTCAGACACTAACCCTGTACCCTACCCTGTACCCTACCGAGTCAGACACTAACCCTGTGCCCTACCCTGTACTCTACCAAGTCAGACTCTAACCCTGTACCCTACCGAGTCAGACACTAACCTTGTACCCTACCGAGTCAGACTCTAACCCTGTACCCTACCAAGTCAGACACTAACCCTGTACCCTACCCTGTACCCTACCGAGTCAGACACTAACCCTGTTCTCTACCCTGTACTCTACCAAGTCAGACACTAACCCTGTACCCTACCCTGTACCCTACCGAGTCAGACACTAACCCTGTACCCTACAGAGTCAGACACTAACCATGTACCCTTCCCTGTACCCTACCGAGTCAGACACTAACCCTGTACCCTACCCTGTACCCTACCAAGTCAGACACTAACCCTCTACCCTACCCTGTACTCTACCGAGTCAGACACTAACCCTGTACCCTACCGAGTCAGACACTAACCATGTACCCTACCCTGTACCCTACCGAGTCAGACACTAACCCTGTACCCTACCAAGTCAGATACTAACCCCTTAACCTACCCTGTTCCCTACCGAGTCAGACACTAACCCTGTACCCTACCCTGTACCCTACCAAGTCAGACACTAACCCTGTACTCTACCCTGTACCCTACAGAGTCAGACACTAACCCTGTACTCTACCGAATCAGACACTAACCCTGTACCCTACCGAGTCAGACACTAACCCTGTACCCTACCGAGTCAGACACTAACCCTGTGCCCTACCCTGTACCCTACCGAGTCAGACACTACACCTGTACCCTACCAAGTCAGATACTAACTCCTTACCCTACCCTGTACCCTACCGAGTCAGACACTAACCCTGTACCCTACCCTGTACCCTACCAAGTCAGACACTAACCCTGTACCCTACAGAGTCAGACACTAACCATGTACCCTACCCTGTACCCTACCGAGTCAGACACTAACCCTGTACCCTACCCTGTACCCTACCAAGTCAGACACTAACCCTCTACCCTACCCTGTACTCTACCGAGTCAGACACTAACCCTGTACCCTACCGAGTCAGACACTAACCATGTACCCTACCCTGTACCCTACCGAGTCAGACACTAACCCTGTACCCTACCAAGTCAGATACTAACCCCTTAACCTACCCTGTTCCCTACCGAGTCAGACACTAACCCTGTACCCTACCCTGTACCCTACCAAGTCAGACACTAACCCTGTACCCTACCCTGTACCCTACAGAGTCAGACACTAACCCTGTACTCTACCGAATCAGACACTAACCCTGTACCCTACCGAGTCAGACACTAACCCTGTACCCTACCGAGTCAGACACTAACCCTGTGCCCTACCCTGTACCCTACCGAGTCAGACACTACACCTGTACCCTACCAAGTCAGATACTAACTCCTTACCCTACCCTGTACCCTACCGAGTCAGACACTAACCCTGTACCCTACCCTGTACCCTACCAAGTCAGACACTAACCCTGTACCCTACCCTGTACCCTACCAAGTCAGACACTAACCCTGTACCCTATCGAGTCAGACACTAACCCTGTACCCTACTGAGTCAGACACTAACCCTGTACCCTACTGAGTCAGACACTAACCCTGTACCCTACCAAGTCAGACACTAACCCTGTACCCTACCCTGTACCCTACCGAGTCAGACACTAACCCTGTACCCTACCCTTTACCCTACCCTGCACCCTACCAAGTCAGACACTAACCCTGTACCCTACCCTGTACCCTACCCTGTACCCTACCGAGTCAGACACTAACCCTGTACCCTACCGAGTCAGACACTAACCCTGTACCCTAACCTGTACCCTACCGAGTCAGACACTAACCCTGTACCCTACCGAATCAGACACTAACCCTGTACCCTGCCCTGTACCCCACCCTGTACCCTGCCCTGTACCCTGCCCTGTACCCTGCCCTAACCTACCCTGTCCCCTGCCCTGTACCCTGCCCTGCCCTACCCTGCCCTGTACCCTAACCTGCACCCTGCCCTGTACCCTGCCCTGCCCTACCCTGTACCCTGCCCTGTACCCTACCCTGTACCCTACCCTGTACCCTACCGAGTCAGACGCTAACCCTGTGCCCTACTGAGTCAGACACTAACCCTGTACCCTACCCTGTACCCTACCAAGTCAGACACTAACCCTGTACCCTACCGAGTCAGATACTAACCCTGTACCCTACCGAGTCAGATACTAACCCTGTGCCCTACCCTGTACCCTACCGAGTCAGACACTAACCCTGTACCCTAATGAGTCAGACACTAACCCTGTGCCCTACCCTGTACTCTACCGAGTCAGACACTAACCCTGTATCCTACCCTGTACCCTACCAAGTCAGACACTAACCCTGTACCCTACCCTGTACCCTACCGAGTCAGACACTAACCCTGTACCCTACCGAGTCAGACACTAACCCTACCCTGTACCCTACAGAGGCAGACACTAACCCTGTACCCTACCGAGTCAGACACTAACCCTGTACCCTACCCTGTACCCTACCAAGTCAGACACTAACCCTGTACCCTGCCCTGTACCCTACCAAGTCAGACACTAACCCTGTACTCTACCGAGTCAGACACTAACCCTGTACCCTACCCTGTACCCTACCAAGTCAGACACTAACCCTGTACCCTACCCTGTACTCTACCAAGTCAGACACTAACCCTGTACCCTACCCTGTACCCTACCGAGTCAGACACTAACCCTGTGCCCTACCCTGTACTCTACCAAGTCAGACACTAACCCTGTACCCTACCGAGTCAGACACTAACCCTGTACCCTACCGCGTCAGACACTAACCCTGTACCCTACCAAGTCAGACACTAACCCTGTACCCTACCCTGTACCCTACCGAGTCAGACACTAACCCTGTTCTCTACCCTGTACTGTACCAAGTCAGACACTAACCCTGTACCCTACCCTGTACCCTACCGAGTCAGACACTAACCCTGTACCCTACCGAGTCAGACACTAACCCTGTACCCTACAGAGTCAGACACTAACCATGTACCCTACCCTGTACCCTACCGAGTCAGACACTAACCCTGTACCCTACCCTGTACTCTACCGAGTCAGACACTAACCCTGTACCCTACCGAGTCAGACACTAACCATGTACCCTACCCTGTACCCTACCGAGTCAGACACTAACCCTGTACCCTACCAAGTCAGATACTAACCCCTTACCCTACCCTGTACGCTACCGAGTCAGACACTATCCCTGTACCCTACCCTGTACCCTACCAAGTCAGACACTAACCCTGTACCCTACCCTGTACCCTACCGAGTCAGACACTAACCCTGTACCCTACCGAATCAGACACTAACCCTGTACCCTACCGAGTCAGACACTAACCCTGTACCCTACCGAGTCAGACACTAACCCTGTGCCCTACCCTGTACCCTACCGAGTCAGACACTAACCCTGTACCCTACCAAGTCAGATACTAACCCCTTACCCTACCCTGTACCCTACTGAGTCAGACACTAACCCTGTACCCTACCGAGTCAGACAATAACCCTGTACCCTACCCTGTACCCTACCAAGTCAGACACTAACCCTGTACCCTACCGAGTCAGACACTAACCCTGTACCCTACTGAGTCAGACACTAACCCTGTACCCTACTGAGTCAGACACTAACCCTGTACCCTACCAAGTCAGACACTAACCCTGTACCCTACCCTGGACCCTACCCTGTACCCTACCAAGTCAGACACTAACCCTGTACCCTACCCTGTACCCTACCCTGTACCCTACCGAGTAAGACACTAACCCTGTACCCTACCCTGTACCCTACCGAGTCAGACACTAACCCTGTACTCTAACGAGTCAGACACTAACCCTGTACCCTAACCTATACCCTACCGAATCAGACACTAACCCTGTACCCTACCGAGTCAGACACTAACCCTGTACTCTACCGAGTCAGACACTAACCCTGTACCCTACCCTGTACCCTACCAAGTCAGACACTAACCCTGTATCCTACCGAGTCAGATACTAACCCTGTGCCCTACCCTGTTATCTACCGAGTCAGACACTAACCCTGTACTCTACCGAGTCAGACACTAACCCTGTACCATACCCTTTACCCTACCGAGTCAGACACTAACCCTGTACCCTACCGAGTCAGACACTAACCCTGTACCCTACAGAGTCAGACACTAACCATGTACCCTACCCTGTACCCTACCGAGTCAGACACTAACCCTGTACCCTACAGAGTCAGACACTAACCCTGTACCCTACCCTGTACTCTACCGAGTCAGACACTAACCCTGTACCCTACCGAGTCAGACACTAACCATGTACCCTACCCTGTACCCTACCGAGTCAGACACTAACCCTGTACCCTACCAAGTCAGATACTAACCCCTTACCCTACCCTGTACGCTACCGAGTCAGACACTAACCCTGTACCCTACCCTGTACCCTACCAAGTCAGACACTAACCCTGAACCCTACCCTGTACCCTACCGAGTCAGACACTAACCCTGTACCCTACCGAATCAGACACTAACCCTGTACCCTACCGAGTCAGACACTAACCCTGTACCCTACCGAGTCAGACACTAACCCTGTACCCTACCCTGTACCCTACCAAGTCAGACACTAACCCTGTACCCTGCCCTGTACCCTACCAAGTCAGACACTAACCCTGTACCCTACCGAGTCAGACACTAACCCTGTACCCTACCCTGTACCCTACCAAGTCAGACACTAACCCTGTACCCTACCCTGTACTCTACCAAGTCAGACACTAACCCTGTACCCTACCCTGTACCCTACCGAGTCAGACACTAACCCTGTGCCCTACCCTGTACTCTACCAAGTCAGACACTAACCCTGTACCCTACCGAGTCAGACACTAACCCTGTACCCTACCGCGTCAGACACTAACCCTGTACCCTACCAAGTCAGACACTAACCCTGTACCCTACCCTGTACCCTACCGAGTCAGACACTAACCCTGTTCTCTACCCTGTACTCTACCAAGTCAGACACTAACCCTGTACCCTACCCTGTACCCTACCGAGTCAGACACTAACCCTGTACCCTACCGAGTCAGACTCTAACCCTGTACCCTACAGAGTCAGACACTAACCATGTACCCTACCCTGTACCCTACCGAGTCAGACACTAACCCTGTACCCTACCCTGTACCCTACCAAGTCAGACACTAACCCTGTACCCTACCCTGTACTCTACCGAGTCAGACACTAACCCTGTACCCTACCGAGTCAGACACTAACCATGTACCCTACCCTGTACCCTACCGAGTCAGACACTAACCCTGTACCCTACCAAGTCAGATACTAACCCCTTACCCTACCCTGTACGCTACCGAGTCAGACACTAACCCTGTACCCTACCCTGTACCCTACCAAGTCAGACACTAACCCTGTACCCTACCCTGTACCCTACCGAGTCAGACACTAACCCTCTACCCTACCGAATCAGACACTAACCCTGTACCCTACCGAGTCAGACACTAACCCTGTACCCTACCGAGTCAGACACTAACCCTGTGCCCTACCCTGTACCCTACCGAGTCAGATACTAACCCCTTACCCTACCCTGTACCCTACTGAGTCAGACACTAACCCTGTACCCTACCGAGTCAGACAATAACCCTGTACCCTACCCTGTACCCTACCAAGTCAGACACTAACCCTGTACCCTACCGAGTCAGACACTAACCCTGTACCCTACTGAGTCAGACAATAACCCTGTACCCTACTGAGTCAGACACTAACCCTGTACCCTACCAAGTCAGACACTAACCCTGTACCCTACCCTGTACCCTACCCTGTACCCTACCAAGTCAGACACTAACCCTGTACCCTACCCTGTACCCTACCCTGTACCCTACCGAGTCAGACACTAACCCTGTACCCTACCCTGTACCCTACCGAGTCAGACACTAACCCTGTACCCTACCCTGTACCCTACCGAATCAGACACTAACCCTGTACCCTACCGAGTCAGACACTAACCCTGTACTCTACCGAGTCAGACACTAACCCTGTACCCTACCCTGTACCCTACCAAGTCAGACACTAACCCTGTATCCTACCGAGTCAGATACTAACCCTGTGCCCTACCCTGTTATCTACCGATTCAGACACTAACCCTGTACTCTACCGAGTCAGACACTAACCCTGTACCATACCCTTTATCCTACCGAGTCAGACACTAACCCTGTACCCTACCGAATCAGACACTAACCCCTACCAAGTCAGACACTAACCCTACCAAGTCAGACACTAACCCTGTACTCTACCGAGTCAGACACTAACCCTGTACCCTACCCTGTACCCTACCAAGTCAGACACTAACCCTGTATCCTACCGAGTCAGATACTAACCCTGTGCCCTACCCCCGACCCTACCGAGTCAGACACTAACCCTGTACCCTAATGAGTCAGACACTAACCCTGTGCCCTACCCTTTACCCTACTGAGTCAGACACTAACCCTGTACTCTACCGAGTCAGACACTAACCCTGTGCCCTACCCTTTACCCTACCGAGTCAGACACTAACCCTGTACTCTACCGAGTCAGACACTAACCCTGTACCCTACCCTGTACCCTACCAAGTCAGACACTAACCCTGTACCCTACCGAGTCAGACACTAACCCTGTACCCTACCCTGTACCCTACCGAGTCAGACACTAACCCTGTACCCTACCCTGTACCCTACCCTGTACCCTACCAAGTCAGACACTAACCCTGTACCCTACCGAATCAGACACTAACCCTGTACTCTACCGAGTCAGACACTAACCCTGTACCCTACCAAGTCAGATACTAACCCTGTACCCTACCGAGTCAGATACTAACCCTGTACCCTACCGAGTCAGACACTAACCCTGTACCCTACCGAATCAGACACTAACCCTGTACTCTACCGAGTCAGACACTAACCCTGTACCCTACCCTGTAACCTACCGAGTCAGACACTAACCCTGTACCCTACCGAATCAGACACTTACCCTGTACTCTACCAAGTCAGACACTAACCCTGTACCCTACCGAGTCAGACACTAACCCTGTACCCTACTGAGTCAGACACTAACCCTGTACCCTACCCTGTACCCTACCAAGTCAGACACTAACCCTGTACCCTACTGAGTCAGACACTAACCCTGTACCCTACCCTGTACCCTACCGAGTCAGACACTAACCCTGTACCCTACCGTGTACCCTACCAAGTCAGACACTAACCCTGTACCCTACCGAGTCAGACACTAACCCTGTACCCTACCCTGTACCCTACCGAGTCAGACACTAACCCTGTACCCTACCCTGTACCCTACCGAGTCAGACACTAACCCTGTACCCTATCAAGTCAGACACTAACCCTGTACCCTACCGAGTCAGACACTAACCCTGTACCCTACCCTGTACCCTACCAAGTCAGACACTAACCCTACCCTACCCTGTACCCTACTGAATCAGACACTAACCCTGTACCCTACCAAGTCAGACACTAACCCTGTACCCTACCAAGTCAGACACTAACCATGTGCCCTACCCTGTACCCTACCCTGTACCCTACCCTGTACCCTACCGAATCAGACACTAACCCTGTACCCTACCCTGTACCCTACCGAGTCAGACACTAACCCTGTACCCTACCAAGTCAGACACTAACCCTGTACCCTACCCTGTACCCTACCAAGTCAGACACTAACCCTGTACCCTACCAAATCAGACACTAACCCTGTACCCTACCCTGTACCCTACCAAGTCAGACACTAACCCTGTACCCTGCCCTGTACCCTACCAAGTCAGACACTAACCCTGTACCCTACCGAGTCAGACACTAACCCTGTACCCTACCCTGTACCCTACCAAGTCAGACACTAACCCTGTACCCTACCGAGTCAGACACTAACCCTGTACCCTACCCTGTACCCTAACGAGTCAGACACTAACCCTGTACCCTACCCTGTACCCTACCGAGTCAGACACTAACCCTGTACCCTATCAAGTCAGACACTAACCCTGTACCCTACCGAGTCAGACACTAACCCTGTACCCTACCCTGTACCCTACCAAGTCAGACACTAACCCTATACCCTACCCTGTACCCTACTGAATCAGACACTAACCCTGTACCCTACCCTGTACCCTACCAAGTCAGACACTAACCCTGTACCCTACCAAGTCAGACACTAACCATGTGCCCTACCCTGTACCCTACCCTGTACCCTACCCTGTACCCTACCGAATCAGACACTAACCCTGTACCCTACCCTGTACCCTACCGAGGCAGACACTAACCCTGTACCCTACCAAGTCAGACACTAACCCTGTACCCTACCCTGTACCCTACCAAGTCAGACACTAACCCTGTACCCTACCAAATCAGACACTAACCCTGTACCCTACCCTGTACCCTACCAAGTCAGACACTAACCCTGTACCCTACCTAGTCAGACACTAACCCTGTACCCTACCCTGTACCCTACCAAGTCAGACACTAACCCTGTACCCTGCCCTGTACCCTACCAAGTCAGACACTAACCCTGTACCCTACCGAGTCAGACACTAACCCTGTACCCTACCCTGTACCCTACCAAGTCAGACACTAACCCTGTACCCTACCGAGTCAGACACTAACCCTGTACCCTACCGTGTACCCTACCGAGTCAGACACTAACCCTGTACCCTACCAAGTCAGACACTAACCCTGTACCCTACCGTGTACCCTACCGAATCAGACACTAACCCTGTACCCTACCCTGTACCCTACCGAGTCAGACACTAACCCTGTACTCTACCGAGTCAGACACTAACCCTGTACCCTACCCTGTACCCTACCAAGTCAGACACTAACCCTGTACCCTACCGAGTCAGACACTAACCCTGTACCCTACCAAGTCAGACACTAACCCTGTACCCTACCAAGTCAGACACTAACCCTGTACCCTACCGAGTCAGACACTAACCCTGTACCCTACCAAGTCAGACACTAACCCTGTACCCTACCGAGTCAGACACTAACCCTGTACTCTACCGAGTCAGACACTAACCCTGTACCCTACCCTGTACCCTACCGAGTCAGACACTAACCCTGTACCCTACCGAGTCAGACACTAACCCTGTACCCTACCGTGTCAGACACTAACCCTGTACCCTACCGAGTCAGACACTAACCCTGTACCCTACCGAGTCAGACACTAACCCTGTACCCTACCCTGTACCCTACCAAGTCAGACACTAACCCTGTACCCTACCGAGTCAGACATTAACCCTGTACCCTACCGAGTCAAACACTAACCCTGTACCCTACCAAGTCAGACACTAACCCTGTACCCTACCGAGTCAGACACTAACCCTGTACCCTACCCTGTACCCTACCAAGTCAGACACTAACCCTGTACCCTACCGAGTCAGACACTAACCCTGTACCCTACCGAGTCAGACACTAACCCTGTACCCTACCGAGTCAGACACTAACCCTGTACCCTACCAAGTCAGACACTAACCCTGTACCCTACCGAGTCAGACACTAACCCTGTACTCTACCGAGTCAGACACTAACCCTGTACCCTACCGTGTACCCTACCAAGTCAGACACTAACCCTGTACCCTACCGTGTACCCTACCGAGTCAGACACTAACCCTGTACCCTACCGAGTCAGACACTAACCCTGTACCCTACCGAGTCAGACACTAACCCTGTACCCTACCGAGTCAGACACTAACCCTGTACCCTTCCGAGTCAGACACTAACCCTGTACCCTACCAAGTCAGACACTAACCCTGTACCCTACCGAGTCAGACACTAACCCTGTACCCTACCGAGTCAGACACTAACCCTGTACCCTACCCTGTACCCTACCGAGTCAGACACTAACCCTGTACCCTACCTAGTCAGACACTAACCCTGTACCCTACCAAGTCAGACACTAACCCTGTACCCTACCCTGTACCCTACCCTGTACCCTACCCTGTACCCTACCGTGTGTGTGTTCATCTTTTTGTATCTCAAGAGGAGGACGGTTGTTTCTAGTTGTGTTGAAACTGTCTGTCTGTGTGTTTCTCCAGGTTCTCCAGAACAGACAGGGATGGCTCAGCAGCAACAGACCATCATCAACCAGCAAGCCATCATACTGGTTTGTCTCATTATACTATACTGGACAAAAATATGTAAAGTGGTTGTCCCATGTTTCATGAGCTGAAATAAAAGATCCCAGAAATGTTCCAGACGCACAAAAAGCTTCTTTCTCCCAAATTTTTTCCCCAAATTGGTTTACATCCCTGTTAGTGAGCATTTCTCCTTTGTCAAGATAATCCATCCACCTGACAGGTATGTCATATCAAGAAGCATATTAAACAGCATGAACATTACTCAGGTGCACCTTGTGCTGGGAACAATAAAAGGCCACTCTAAAATGTGCAGTTTTGTCACACAACACAGATGTCTCAAGTTTTGAAGGACGGTGAAATTGGCTGATTGCAGGAGGTGTTGCCCAAAATGGGCATGCTGATTGCAGGAATGTGCAACAGAGGTGTTGCCCAAAATGCGAATGTTCTTTTCTCTACCATAAGCCGCCTCCAACGACATTTCAGAGAATTAGTCAGTACGTCCAATCGCCCTCACAGCCGCAGACCTAACTGTAACCATGACCTCCATATCCGACTTCTTCACCTGCGGGATTGTCTGAGGAGGGAGAGGGTGGGGAGGAGGTGCTGAGGAGTATTTCTGTCTGTGATAAAGCCCGTTTTCTGGGGGAAAACTCTTTCTGATTGGCAGGACCTGGCTCCCAAGTGGGTGGGCCTATGCCCTCCCAGGTTTACCCATGGCTGTGCCCCTGCCCAAATCCATAGATTATGGCCTAATGGACTCTTTCTAATTGGCAGGACCTGGCTCCCAAGTGGGTGGGCCCTATGCCCTCCCAGGTTTACCCATGTGAAATCCATAGATTATGGCCTAATGGATGTCTTTCAATTGACTGTTTCCTTCTATGAACTGTAACTCAGTAAAATCTTTGAAATGGTTGCAATTTTATTTGAATTCAGTATAAAAACTTTCAATTCAAAATCAAATCAAATTTTATTTGTCACATGCGAATACAACAATTGTAGGCTCTTACAGTGAAAGTATTTTTCTAAATTAAACTGAAGTAAAAATTTAAATTTAAATTTAAAAAAAATATTTTTTTTTTAAAGTAAGAAAATAACAAATAATGAATAATACAAAAATATATATATAAAAAAATAATAATAATAATTAAGGAGCAATTATAAAATAACAGTAGCGAGGCTATATGTACAGTCAATGTGCGGGGGCACCGGTTAGTCAAGGTAACAAGGTAAAGTGACAATGCTAGCCAGCCTCTAGGCTGTCTATTGGCACACAATGGAAATGTACCTATTAGCACGCTAAGCTACTAACAATGAAAATGTACCTATTTGTACGCTAAGCTAATATCAATGGAATTTTACCTATTAGCACGCTAAGATAATAAACAGCAGCCGAATGCATTGTCCCTCCGAAGATGGAGGTTAGGGACAATGCAAATAGTCCGGGTAGCCATTTGATCAACTGCTCAGGAGTCTTATGGAGTAGAAGCTGTTAAGAAGCCTTTTGGACCTGGACTTGGTCGCTCCGGTACAGCTTGCCATGCAGTAGCAGAGAGAACAGTCTATGACTAGGGTAGCTGGAGCCCTTGGCAATTTTTAGGGCCTTCCTCTGACACCGCCTGGTATAGAGGTCCTGGATGGCAGGAAGCTTGGCCCCAGGGATGTACTGGGCTGTACGCACTACCCTCTGTAGTGCCTTGCGGTCGGAGGCCGAGCAGTTGCCATACCAGGTGGTGATGCAACCCGTCAGGATGCTCTCAATGGTGCAGCTGTAGAACGTTTTGAGGATCTGAGGACCAAATCTTTTCAGTCTCCTGAGGGGAATAGGCTTTTTGAGGATCTGAGGACCAAATCTTTTCAGTCTCCTGAGGGGAAAAGGCTTTTTGAGGATCTGAGGACCAAATCTTTTCAGTCTCTTGAGGGGAATAGGCTTTGTCGTGTCCTTTCACCACTGTCTTGATGTGCTTGGAACATGTTCGTTTTTTGGACACCAAGACATTTACATTTACATTTAAGTCATTTAGCAGACGCTCTTATCCAGAGCGACTTACAAATTGGTGCATTCACCTTATGACATCCAGTGGAACAGCCACTTTACAATAGTGCATCTAAATATTTTAAGGGGGGGTGAGAAGGATTACTTTATCCTATCCTAGGTATTCCTTAAAGAGGTGGGGTTTCAGGTGTCTCCGGAAGGTGGTGATTGACTCCGCTGTCCTGGCGTCGTGAGGGAGTTTGTTCCACCATTGGGGGGCCAGAGCAGCGAACAGTTTTGACTGGGCTGAGCGGGAACTGTACTTCCTCAGTGGTAGGGAGGCGTGCAGGCCAGAGGTGGATGAACGCAGTGCCCTTGTTTGGGTGCAGGGCCTGATCAGAGCCTGGAGGTACTGAGGTGCCGTTCCCCTCACAGCTCCGTAGGCAAGCACCATGGTCTTGTAGCGGATGCGAGCTTCAACTGGAAGCCAGTGGAGAGAGCGGAGGAGCGGGGTGACGTGAGAGAACTTGGGAAGGTTGAACACCAGACGGGCTGCGGCGTTCTGGATGAGTTGTAGGGGTCCAAGGAACTTGAAGCTCTCCATCTGCTCCACTACATACAGCCCCGTCGATGAGAATGGGGACGTGCTCAGTCCTCCTTTTCCTGTAGTCCACAATCATCTCCTTTGTCTTGATCACGTCGAGGGAGAGGTTTCTATCCTGGCACCACACGGTCAGGTCTCTGACCTCCTCCCTATAGGCTGTCTCATCGTTGTCGGTGATCAGGCCTACCACTGTTGTGTCATCGGCAAACTTAATGATGGTGTTGGAGTCGTGCCTGGCCATGCAGTCATGGGTGAACAGGGAGTACAGGAGGGGACTGAGCATGCACCACTGAGGGACTCCTGTGTTGAGGATCAGTGTGGCTGATGTGTTGTTACCTACCCTTACCACCTGGGGGTGGCCCGTCAGGAAGTCCAGGATCCAGTTGCAGAGGGAGGTGTTTAGTCTCAGGGTTCTTAGCTTAGTGATGAGCTTTGAGGGCACTATGGTGTTGAACGCTGAGCTGTAGTCAATGAACAGCATTCACACATAAGTGTTCCTTTTGTCCAGGTGGGAAAGGGCAGTGTGGAGTGCAAAAGAGATTGCATCATCTGTGGATCTGTTGGGGTGGTATGCAAATTGGAGTGGGTCTAGGATTTCTGGGATAATGGTGTTGATGTGAGCCATGACCAGCCTTTCTAAGCACTTCATGGCTACAGACGTGAGTGCTATGGGTCGTTAGTCATTTAGGCAGGTTACCTTGGGCACAGGGACTATGGCGGCAGGGTAGCCTAGTGGTTAGAGCGTTGGACTAGTAACCGGAAGGTTGCAAGTTCAAACCCCCGAGCTGACAAGGTACAAATCTGTCGTTCTGCCCCTGAACAGGCAGTTAAACCCACTGTTCCTAGGCCATCATTGAAAATAAGAATTTGTTCTTTAACTGACTTGCCTAGTTAAATAAAGGTAAAATAAAAAAATAAAAACATGTTGTTGTTACAGACTCGGTCAGGGTTGAAAATGACTTGAGTGCTATGGGTCGTTAGTCATTTAGGCAGGTTACCTTGGTGTTCTTGGGCACAGGGACTATGGTGGTCTGTTTAAAACATGTTGTTGTTACAGACTCGGTCAGGGTTGAAAATGACTTGAGTGCTATGGGTCGTTAGTCATTTAGGCAGGTTACCTTGGTGTTCTTGGGCACAGGGACTATGGTGGTCTGTTTAAAACATGTTGTTGTTACAGACTCGGTCAGGGTTGAAAATGTCAGTGAAGACATTGGTCAGCGTATGCTCGGAGTACACGTCCTGGTAATCCGTCTGGCCCTGCGGCCTTGTGAATGTCGACCTGTTTCACGGTCTCACTCACATCGGCTACGGAGAGCGTGAGATCACATAGTCATCCAGAACAGCTGATGCTCTCATGCATGCTTCAGTGTTATTTGCCTTGAAGCGAGCATAGAAGTGGTTTAGCTCGTTGGCTACGGAGAGCGTGAGATCACATAGTCATCCAGAACAGCTGATGCTCTCATGCATGCTTCAGTGTTATTTGCCTTGAAGCGAGCATAGAAGTGGTTTAGCTCGTTGGCTACGGAGAGCGTGAGATCACATAGTCATCCAGAACAGCTGATGCTCTCATGCATGCTTCAGTGTTGATTGCCTCGAAGCGAGCATAGTAGTTTTTCTGTCGTTTGGTAGGCTCGTGTCACTGGGCAGCTCTTGGCTGGGCTTCCCTTTGTAGTCCGTAATAGTTTGGGCGAGTGTCGGATCCGGTGTAGTACGATTCAACTTATGTACTATAAACTGCTATAATCATACTGTAATCTACTATAATGCTCTGTAGTAATGATATAATACTTCTATAATACTACTGTAATACTACTATAATACTGCTATAATAGTGTAAGCAGCAGATGACCATGCAGGCCATGGCTATAATACTGTAATCCTACTGTAATACTACTGTAATACTACTGTAATACTACTGTGTTCCTGTTTTTCAGGCGCAGCAGATGACCATGCAGGCCATGGCTTTCCAGCAGCAGATGTTGTCTTCCTTCCCCCTCGCCCCCAGGCCCCTCCCACACAACCACCCCCGCACCTCCAGCCATGTGAGGACACACACTGACACACACACACATACACACACACACACACACACACACACATACACACATTTTAAATACTTAATTTGAATCCACAAATTAAAAACAAGATTCAAACATTTCAAAGGTCTTTGTATGGATACAGAAGCACCTTCTCCATACAGCTAGACTGACCATACCAGCTGAAACAGAGCAGTACCTTCTCCTCCATACAGCTAGACTGACCATACCAGCTGAAACAGAGCAGTACCTTCTCCTCCAGACAGCTAGACTGACCATAACAGCTGAAACAGAGCAGTACCTTCTCCTCCATACAGCTAGACTGACCATAACAGCTGAAACAGAGCAGTACCTTCTCCATACAGCTAGACTGACCATAACAGCTGAAACAGAGCAGTACCTTCTCCTCCAGACAGCTAGACTGACCATACCAGCTGAAACAGAGCAGTACCTTCTCCATACAGCTAGACTGACCATAACAGCTGAAACAGAGCAGTACCTTCTCCAGACAGCTAGACTGACCATACCAGCTGAAACAGAGCAGTACCTTCTCCTCCATACAGCTAGACTGACCATACCAGCTGAAACAGAGCAGTACCTTCTCCTCCATACAGCTAGACTGACCATACCAGCTGAAACAGAGCAGTACCTTCTTCTCCATACAGCTAGACTGACCATACCAGCTGAAACAGAGCAGTACCTTCTCCTCCATACAGCTAGACTGACCATACCAGCTGAAACAGAGCAGTACCTTCTCCTCCATACAGCTAGACTGACCATACCAGCTGAAACAGAGCAGTACCTTCTCCTCCATACAGCTAGACTGACTATACCAGCTGAGACAGAGCAGTACCTTCTCCTCCATACAGGGTTAGGGGTTAGGGTTAGGGTTAGGGTTAGCGATTAGGGGTTAGGGTTAGGGTTAGTGTGTTATTGACTGTACGTTTGTTTATTCCATGTGTAACTCTGTGTTGTTTGTGTCACACTGCTTTGCTTTATGTTGGCCAGGTCGCAATTATAAATTAGAACTTGTTCTCAACTGGGCCTACCTGGTTAAATAAAGGTGTTCCCAACTGGGCCTACCTGGTTAAATAAAGGTGTTCCCAACTGGGCCTACCTGGTTAAATAAAGGTGTTCCCAACTGGGCCTACCTGGTTAAATAAAGGTGTTCTCAACTGGGCCTACATGGTTAAATAAAGGTGTTCTCAACTGGGCCTACCTGGTTTAATAAAGGTGTTCCCAACTGGGCCTACCTGGTTAAATAAAGGTGTTCTCAACTGGCCTACCTGGTTAAATAAAGGTGTTCTCAACTGGGCCTACATGGTTAAATAAAGGTGTTCTCAACTGGGCCTACCTGGTTAAATAAAGGTGTTCTCAACTAGCCTACCTGGTTTAATAAAGGTGTTCCCAACTGGGTCTACCTGGTTAAATAAAGGTGAAATAAAAAATAAAAACATCAACCCTGTCACTCTCTTTATCTCCTTCCAGACTGAAGAAGCTCCAGAGAGCCCTTACCAGGCCAGCCTGAACCCCGCCCAGTACCACCCCTCCTCCAGGAAACACAGTAGGTCAATAAAGTCATTAAAAATCCTACAATGTGATTTTCTGGAATTATTTTTTCTCACTTTGTCTATCATAGTTCAAAAAAATCCAGAAAATCACATTGTAGGATTTTTAATGAATTTATTTGCAAATTATGGTGGAAAATAAGTATTTGGTCAATAACAAAAGTTTATCTCAATACTTTGTTGTATACCCTTTGTTGGCAATGACAGAGGTCAAACGATTTCTGTATGTCTTCACAAGGTTTTCACACACTGTTGCTGGTATTTTGGCCCATTCCTCCATGCAGATCTCCTCTAGAGCAGTGATGTTTTGGGGCTGTTGCTGGGCAACACGGACTTTCAACTCCCTCCAAAGATTTTCTATGGGGTTGAGATCTGGAGACTGGCTAGGCCACCCCAGGACCTTGAAATGCTTCTTACGAAGCCACTCCTTCGTTGCCCGGGCGGTGTGTTTGGAATCATTGTCATTCTGAAAGACCCAGCCATGTTTCATCTTCAATGCCCTTGCTGATGGTAGGCTTTGTTACTTTGGTCCCAGCTCTCTGCAGGTCATACACTAGGTCCCCGTGTGGTTCTGGGATTTTTGCTCACCGTTCTTGTGATCATTTTGACCCCACGGGGTGAGATCTTGCGTGGAGCCCCAGATCGAGGGAGATTATCAATGGTCTTGTATGTCTTTCATTTCCTAATAATTGCTCCCACAGTTGATTTATTCAAACCAAGATGCTTACCTATTGCAGATTCAGTCTTCCCAGCCTGGTGCAGGTCTACAATTTTGTTTTCTGGTGTCCTTTGACAGCTCTTTGGTCTTGGCCATAGTGGAGTTTGGAGTGTGACTGTTTGAGGTTGTGGACAGGTGTCTTTTATACTGATAACAAGTTCAAACAGGTGCCATTAATATAGGTAACGAGTGGAGGACAGAGGAGCCTCTTAAAGAAGAAGTTACAGGTCTGTGAGAGCCAGAAATCTTGCCTTGTTTGTAGGTGACCAAATACTTATTTTCCACCATAATTTGCAAATAAATTCATTAAAAATCCTACAATGTGATTTTCTGGATTTGTTTTCTCATTATGTCTGTCATAGTTGAAGTGTACCTATGATGAAAATTACAGGCCTCTCTCATCTTTTTAAGTGGGAGAACTTGCACAATTGGTGGCTGACTAAATACTTTTTTGCCCCACTGTACCAAATCATTACAGCAGTATGTACCAGTATGTTAGTTAGCTACCTAACGTTAGTTGGCTACCAATACATCAAACCTGCCAGTATATTAACTATATGCTATCTAACTAACTACCCAACTGTGTGTTCGCTCTCAGAGCGGACACTGGACACTCTGGTTGATCCGAGAGTTCTGACCTCACAACGGCAGTCAAAAGCACCCGAGCTAACTGGCTAACGTTGGCTAGCTACTTCCAGACACATAATGAGAGAACAGCCGACTCTGACCATGTTACTCTCCCTATAGCAGAGCTGGTTAGGCTGTTTTCGTGTTATCCAGAGCGTTGGTGAATGTAACTGTTGGCCTCCATTTAATGACGCTTTCTTTGACGATGGTTACTGACCCCCGGATCCTATTCAACAGGTTTTGAGGGTTGGTAAATTCGTCAGTTATTCTGCGCTCTCTGGCACGCAGACGAGAGTCCTCTGAATCCGTCAGTTATTCTGCGCTCTCTGGCACACAGACGAGAGTCCTCTGAATTCGTCAGTTATTCTGCGCTCTCTGGCACACAGACGAGAGTCCTCTGAATTCGTCAGTTATTCTGCGCTCTCTGGCACGCAGACGAGAGTCCTCTGAATCCGTCAGTTATTCTGCGCTCTCTGGCACACAGACGAGAGTCCTCTGAATTCGTCAGTTATTCTGCGCTCTCTGGCACACAGACGAGAGTCCTCTGAATTCGTCAGTTATTCTGCGCTCTCTGGCACGCAGACGAGAGTCCTCTGAATACGTCAGTTATTCTGCGCTCTCTGGCACGCAGACGAGAGTCCTCTGATTTCGTCAGTTATTCTGCGCTCTCTGGCACGCAGACGAGAGTCCTCTGAATTCGTCAGTTATTCTGCGCTCTCTGGCACACAGACGAGAATCCTCTGAATTCGTCAGTTATTCTGCGCTCTCTGGCACGCAGACGAGAGTCCTCTGAATTCGTCCGTTATTCTGCGCTCTCTGGCACGCAGACGAGAGTCCTCTGAATTCGTCAGTTATTCTGCGCTCTCTGGCACGCAAACGAGAGTCCTCTGAATACGTCAGTTATTCTGCGCTCTCTAGTCCTCTGTCCGTTATTCTGCGTTCTCTGGCACACAGACGAGAGTCCTCTGAATACGTCAGGTATTCTGCGCTCTCTGGCACGCAGACGAGAGTCCTCTGATTTCGTCAGTTATTCTGCGCTCTCTGGCACACAGACGAGAGTCCTCTGAAATCGTCAGTTATTCTGCACTCTCTGGCACACAGCGAGAGTCCTCTGGTCAGTTATTCTGCGCTCTCTGGCACGCAAACGAGAGTCCTCTGAATACGTCAGTTATTCTGCGCTCTCTGGCACGCAGACGAGAGTCCTCTGAATTCGTCCGTTATTCTGCGTTCTCTGGCACACAGACGAGAGTCCTCTGAATACGTCAGTTATTCTGCGCTCTCTGGCACACAGACGAGAGTCCTCTGAATTCGTCAGTTATTCTGCGCTCTCTGGCACGCAGTCGAGAGTCCTCTGAATTCGTCCGTTATTCTGCGCTCTCTGGCACGCAGACGAGAGTCCTCTGAATTCGTCAGTTATTCTGCGCTCTCTGGCACGCAGACGAGAGTCCTCTGATTTCGTCAGTTATTCTGCGCTCTCTGGCACGCAGACGAGAGTCCTCTGAAATCGTCAGTTATTCTGCACTCTCTGGCACACAGACGAGAGTCCTCTGAATTCGTCAGTTATTCTACGCTCTCTGGCACGCAGACGAGAGTCCTCTGAATTCGTCCGTTATTCTGCGCTCTCTGGCACGCAGACGAGAGTCCTCTGTCAGTTATTCTGCGCTCTCTGGCACGCAGACGAGAGTCCTCTATTCGTCAGTTATTCTGCGCTCTCTGGCACGCAGACGAGAGTCCTCTGAATTCGTCAGTTATTCTGCGCTCTCTGGCACGCAGACGAGAGTCCTCTGAATTCGTCAGTTATTCTGCGCTCTCTGGCACGCAGACGAGAGTCCTCTGAATTCGGCCGTTATTCTGCGCTCTCTGAGTCCTCTGAATTCGTCAGTTATTCTGCGCTCTCTGGCACGCAGACGAGAGTCCTCTGAATCCGTCAGTTATTCTGCGCTCTCTGGCACACAGACGAGAGTCCTCTGAATTCGTCAGTTATTCTGCGCTCTCTGGCACGCAGACGAGAGTCCTCTGAATTCGTCAGTTATTCTGCGCTCTCTGGCACGCAGACGAGAGTCCTCTGTCAGTTATTCTGCGCTCTCTGGCACGCAGACGAGAGTCCTCTGCAGTTATTCTGCGCTCTCTGGCACGCAGACGAGTCCTCTGAAGTCAGTTATTCTGCGCCTCTGCAAGACGAGAGTCCTCTGTCAGTTATTCTGCGCTCTCTGGCACGCAGACGAGAGTCCTCTGGCCGTTATTCTGCGCTCTCTGGCACGCAGACGAGAGTCCTCTGAATTCGTCAGTTATTCTGCGCTCTCTGGCACGCAGACGAGAGTCCTCTGAATCCGTCAGTTATTCTGCGCTCTCTGGCACACAGACGAGAGTCCTCTGAATTCGTCAGTTATTCTGCGCTCTCTGGCACGCAGACGAGAGTCCTCTGAATTCGTCAGTTATTCTGCGCTCTCTGGCACGCAGACGAGAGTCCTCTGAATTCGTCAGTTATTCTGCGCTCTCTGGCACGCAGACGAGAGTCCTCTGATTCCGTCAGTTATTCTGAGCTCTCTGAGTCCTCTGAATTCGTCAGTTATTCTGCGCTCTCTGGCACGCAGACGAGAGTCCTCTGAATTCGGCCGTTATTCTGCGCTCTCTGGCACACAGACGAGAGTCCTCTGAATTCGTCCGTTATTCTGCGCTCTCTGGCACACAGACGAGAGTCCTCTGAATACGTCAGTTATTCTGCGCTCTCTGGCACACAGACGAGAGTCCTCTGAATTCGTCAGTTATTCTGCGCTCTCTGGCACGCAGACGAGAGTCCTCTGAATTCGTCAGTTATTCTGCGCTCTCTGGCACGCAGACGAGAGTCCTCTGATTCCGTCAGTTATTCTGAGCTCTCTGGCACGCAGACGAGAGTCCTCTGAATTCGTCAGTTATTCTGCGCTCTCTGGCACGCAGACGAGAGTCCTCTGATTCGGCCGTTATTCTGCGCTCTCTGGCACACAGACGAGAGTCCTCATTCGTCCGTTATTCTGCGCTCTCTGGCACACAGACGAGAGTCCTCTGAATACGTCAGTTATTCTGCGCTCTCTGGCACACAGACGAGAGTCCTCTGAATTCGTCAGTTATTCTGCGCTCTCTGGCACGCAGACGAGAGTCCTCTGAATTCCGTCCGTTATTCTGCGCTCTCTTGCACGCAGACTAGAGTCCTCTGAATTCGTCAGTTATTCTGCGCTCTCTGGCACGCAGACGAGAGTCCTCTGAATTCGTCAGTTATTCTGCGCTCTCTGGCACGCAGACGAGAGTCCTCTGATTCCGTCAGTTATTCTGAGCTCTCTGGCACGCAGACGAGAGTCCTCTGAATTCGTCAGTTATTCTGCGCTCTCTGGCACGCAGACGAGAGTCCTCTGATTCGGCCGTTATTCTGCGCTCTCTGGCACACAGACGAGAGTCCTCTGAATCGTCCGTTATTCTGCGCTCTCTGGCACACAGACGAGAGTCCTCTGAATACGTCAGTTATTCTGCGCTCTCTGGCACACAGACGAGAGTCCTCTGAATTCGTCAGTTATTCTGCGCTCTCTGGCACGCAGACGAGAGTCCTCTGAATTCGTCCGTTATTCTGCGCTCTCTTGCACGCAGACTAGAGTCCTCTGAATTCGTCAGTTATTCTGCGCTCTCTGGCACGCAGACGAGAGTCCTCTGAATTCGTCAGTTATTCTGCGATCTCTGGCACGCAGACGAGAGTCCTCTGAAATCAGAGTAGATATCCGGAGGGAATTTACCAACGCAACCTAATGACATGATTATTCACGTCATTCTTAGCTAAGTGGTATAGTCGTTGAGCGTTCTCAATGGACATTATTAATGAAGCCGTAAGATGTTAGCTAGTCATTTGCTATGCTAATAAGCTGGCAAGAAGTTGCATAGCAACAGCATCAACTTCCGGTAAGACAGGCAAAGCGCTAGAACACTCAACTGAAAGGATACCGTTGGTTTACAGTATACTAAAATGAACTAATAGTATATAGTATGTAGTGTATACACATTAAGTATGTAGTATACAGTATGTTAGTGTGGGTATTAGAACACAGCTCTAGTCTCTAGACCTATAGACTAATAGTATATAGTATACAGTATACAGTATGTTAGTACACAGCTCTAGTCTCTAGACCTACAGACTAATAGTATATAGTATATAGTATACAGTATGTTAGTATGGGTATGGGAACACAGCTCTAGACCTATAGACTAATAGTATATAGTATGTAGTATACAGTAAGTTAGTATGGGTATTGGAACACAGCTCTAGACCTATAGACTAATAGTATATAGTATATAGTATGTAGTATACAGTATGTTAGTATGGGTATTGGAACACAGCTCTAGTCTCTAGACCTATAGACTAATAGTATATAGTATATAGTATGTAGTATACAGTATGTTAGTATGGGTATTGGAACACAGCTCTAGTCTCTAGACCTATAGACTAATAGTATATAGTATGTAGTATACAGTATGTTAGTATGGGTGTTGGAACACAGCTCTAGTCTCTAGACCTATAGACTAATAGTATATAGTATATAGTATATAGTATACAGTATGTTAGTATGGGTATTGGAACACAGCTCTAGACCTATAGACTAATAGTATATAGTATGTAGTATACAGTATGTTAGTATGGGTATTGGAACACAGCTCTAGTCTCTAGACCTATAGACTAATAGTATATAGTATATAGTATATAGTATACAGTATGTTAGTATGGGTATTAGAACACAGCTCTAGTCACTAGACCTATAGACTAATAGTATATAGTATATAGTATACAGTATGTTAGTATGGGTATTAGAACACAGCTCTAGTCTCTAGACCTATAGACTAATAGTATATAGTATATAGTATGTAGTATACAGTATGTTAGTATGGGTATTGGAACACAGCTCTAGTCTCTAGACCTATAGACTAATAGTATATAGTATATAGTATGTAGTATACAGTATGTTAGTATGGGTATTGGAACACAGCTCTAGTCTCTAGACCTATAGACTAATAGTATATAGTATATAGTATGTAGTATACAGTATGTTAGTATGGGTATTGGAACACAGCTCTAGACCTATAGACTAATAGTATATAGTATGTAGTATACAGTATGTTAGTATGGGTATTGGAACACAGCTCTAGTCTCTAGACCTATAGACTAATAGTATATAGTATGTAGTATACAGTATGTTAGTATGGGTATTGGAACACAGCTCTAGACCTATAGACTAATAGTATATAGTATATAGTATACAGTATGTTAGTATGGGTATTGGAACACAGCTCTAGTCTCTAGAACTATAGACTAATAGTATATAGTATATAGTCTGTAGTATACAGTATGTTAGTATGGGTATTGGAACACAGCTCTAGACCTATAGACTAATAGTATATAGTATGTAGTATACAGTATGTTAGTATGGGTGTTGGAACACAGCTCTAGACCTATAGACTAATAGTATATAGTATGTAGTATACAGTATGTTAGTATGGGTATTGGAACACAGCTCTACTCTCTAGACCTATAGACTAATAGTATATAGTATGTAGTATACAGTATGTTAGTATGGGTATTAGAACACAGCTCTAGTCTCTAGACCTATAGACTAATAGTATATAGTATATAGTCTGTAGTATACAGTATGTTAGTATGGGTATTGGAACACAGCTCTAGTCTCTAGACCTATAGACTAATAGTATATAGTATGTAGTATACAGTATGTTAGTATGGGTATTGGAACACAGCTCTAGTCTCTAGACCTATAGACTAATAGTATATAGTATATAGTATACAGTATGTTAGTATGGGTATTAGAACACAGCTCTAGTCTCTAGACCTATAGACTAATAGTATATAGTATGTAGTATACAGTAAGTTAGTATGGGTATTGGAACACAGCTCTAGTCTCTAGACCTATAGACTAATAGTATATAGTATATAGTATATAGTATACAGTATGTTAGTACACAGCTCTAGTCTCTAGACCTATAGACTAATAGTATATAGTATATAGTATATAGTATACAGTATGTTAGTATGGGTATTGGAACACAGCTCTAGACCTATAGACTAATAGTATGTAGTATACAGTATGTTAGTATGGGTGTTGGAACACAGCTCTAGTCTCTAGACCTATAGACTAATAGTATATAGTATATAGTATGTAGTATACAGTATGTTAGTATGGGTG
>NW_027040486.1:371953-401953 GCF_034236695.1 Oncorhynchus nerka
ACACACACACACACACACACACACAGCCATGTATATCCTGAAAGACCAGATGGCCAACCCACCACCACAGGTACACACACACACACACACACACAGCCATGTATATCCTGAAAGACCAGATGGCCAACCCACCACCACAGGTACACACACACACACACACACACACACACACACACACACACAGCCATGTATATCCTGAAAGACCAGATGGCCAACCCACCACCACAGGTACACACACACACACACACACACACACAGCCATGTATATCCTGAAAGACCAGATGGCCAACCCACCACCACAGGTACACACACACACACACACACACACACACACACACACACACACACACACACACACAGCCATGTATATCCTGAAAGACCAGATGGCCAACCCACCACCACAGGTACACACACACACACACACACACACACACACACACACACACACACACACACACACACACACACACACACACACACACACACACACAGCCATGTATATCCTGAAAGACCAGATGGCCAACCCACCACCACAGGTACACACACACACACACACACACACCAGCCATGTATATCCTGAAAGACCAGATGGCCAACCCACCACCACAATAACACACACACACACACACACACACACACACACACACACACACACACACACACACACACACACACAGCCATGTATATCCTGAAAGACCAGATGGCCAACCCACCACCACAGGTACACACACACACACACACACACACAGCCATGTATATCCTGAAAGACCAGATGGCCAACCCACCACCACAGGTACACACACACACACACACACACACACACACACACACACACACACACACACACACACACACACACACACACAGCCATGTATATCCTGAAAGACCAGATGGCCAACCCACCACCACAACCAGACACACACACACACACACACACACACACACACACACACACACACACACACACACACACACACACACAGCCATGTATATCCTGAAAGACCAGATGGCCAACCCACCACCACAGGTACACACACACACACACCACACACACACACACACACACACACACACACACACACACACACACAGCCATGTATATCCTGAAAGACCAGATGGCCAACCCACCACCACAGGAACTTGACACACACACACACACACACACACACACACACACACACACACACACACACACACACACACACACACACACACACACACAGCCATGAACTATATCCTGAAAGACCAAATGGCCAACCCACCACCACAGGTACCACACACACACACACACACACACACACACACACACACACACACACACACACACACACAGCCATGTATATCCTGAAAGACCAGATGGCCAACCCACCACCATAGGTACACACACACACACACACACACACACACACACACACAGTCTCTCTCTCTCTTTCAGAAGTCTTTCTCTCCGGCGGCGCCTCGGAAACCAAAGGAGGAGGGTGGATCCAAAGTCACCAAGGCAACAAAATCCCGCCCACCTGCCCTAGCCGACTCCCACAGCAGCCCCCTCCCTTCACCAGGTTAGAACCAGACCTGAACAAGACCAGACCTGAACTAGAACCAGACCTGAACTACAACCAGACCTGAACTACAACCTGAACTACAACCAGATCTGAACTACAACCTGAACTATAACCTGAACTATAACCAGTCCTGAACTACAACCAGTCCTGAACTACAACCAGACCTGAACTATAACCTGAACTATAACCAGACCTGAACTACAACCAGACCTGAACTACAACCAGACCTGAACTATAACCAGACCTGAACTATAACCTGAACTATAACCAGACCTGAACTACAACCAGACCTGAACTATAACCTGAACTATAACCTGAACTATAACCTGAACTATAACCAAACCTAAACTACAACCAGACCTGAACTACAACCAGACCTGAACTATAAGCAGACCTGAACTATAACCTGAACTATAACCAGACCTGAACTACAACCTGAACTTGAACCAGACCTGAACTATAACCTGACCTGAACTACAACCAGACCTGAACTTACAACCAGACCTGAACTACAAACAGACCTGAACTACAACCAGACCTGAACTATAACCAGACCTGAACAATAACCAGACCTGAACTATAACCTGAACTATAACCTGAACTATAACCTGAACTATAACCAGACCTAAACTACAACCAGACCTGAACTATAACCAGACCTGAACTATAAGCAGACCTGAACTATAACCTGAACTATAACCAGACCTGAACTACAACCTGAACTTGAACCAGACCTGAACTATAACCTGACCTGAACTACAACCAGACCTGAACTACAACCAGACCTGAACTACACCCAGACCTGAACTATAACCAGACCTGAACAATAACCAGACCTGAACTATAACCTGAACTATAACCAGACCTGAACTATAACCAGACCTGAACTACAACCTGAACTTGAACCAGACCTGAACTATAACCTGACCTGAACTATAACCAGACCTGAACTATAACCAGACCTGAACCATAACCTGAACTATAACCAGACCTGAACTATACCCAGACCTGAACTATAACCAGACCTGAACTATAACCTGAACTATAACCAGACCTGAACTATAACCTGACCTGAACTATAACCAGACCTGAACTATGAACCAGACCTGAACTATAACCTGACCTGAACTATAACCAGACCTGAACTATAACCAGACCTGAACCATAACCTGAACTATAACCAGACCTGAACTATACCCAGACCTGAACTACAACCAGACCTGAACTACAACCAGACCTGAACTACAACCAGACCTGAACTATAACCAGACCTGAACTACAACCAGACCTGAACTATAACCTGAACTACAACCAGACCTGAACTATAACCTGAACTTGAACCAGACCTGAACTATAACCTGACCTGAGCTACAACCTGAACTAGAACCAGACCTGAACTACAACCGAACCTGAACTACAGCCAGACCTGAACTATAACCTGAACTATAACCAGACCTGAACTATACCCAGACCTGAACTATAACCAGACCTGAACTATAACCAGACCTGAACTATAACCAGACCTGAACTATAACCTGAACTATAACTAGACCTGAACTATACCCAGACCTGAACTATAACCAGACCTGAACTATAACCAGACCTGAACCATAACCTGAACTATAACCAGACCTGAACTACAACCAGACCTGAACTACAACCAGACCTGAACTACAACCAGACCTGAACTATAACCAGACCTGAACTACAACCAGACCTGAACTATAACCTGAACTACAACCAGACCTGAACAATAACCATATCTGAACTATAACCAGATCTGAACAACAACCAGACCTGAACATATCCAGACCTGGACTATAACCAAACCTGAACTACAACCAGACCTGAACTATAACCAGACCTAAACTATAACCTGAACTATAACCAGACCTGAACTATACCCAGACCTGAACTATAACCAGACCTGAACTATAACCAGACCTGAACCATAACCTGAACTATAACCAGACCTGAACTACAACCAGACCTGAACTACAACCAAACCTGAACTACAACCTGACCTGAACTATAACCAGACCTGAACTATAACCTGAACTACAACCAGACCTGAACTATAACCATATCTGAACTATAACCAGATCTGAACAACAACCAGACCTGAACATATCCAGACCTGGACTATAACCAGACCTGAACTACAACCAGACCTGAACTATAACCAGACCTGAACTATAACCTGAACTATAACCTGAACTACAACCAGACCTGAACTACAACCAGACCTGAACTACAACCAGACCTGAACTACAACCAGACCTGAACTATAACCAGACCTGAACTACAAACAGACCTGAACTATAACCTGAACTATAACCAGACCTGAACTACAACCAGACCTGAACTACAACCAGACCTGAACTATAACCTGAACTACAACCAGACCTGAACTACAACCAGACCTGAACTACAACCAGACCTGAACTATAACCAGACCTGAACTATAACCTGAACTACAACCAGACCTGAACTATAACCTGAACTACAACCAGACCTGAACCACAACCAGACCTGAACTATAACCAGACCTGAACTACAACCAGACCTGAACTATAACCAGACCTGAACTATAACCTGAACTATAACCAGACCTGAACTATAACCTGAACTACAACCAGACCTGAACTATAACCTGAACTACAACCAGACCTGAACTACAATCAGACCTGAACTACAATCAGACCTGAACTACAACCAGAGCTGAACTACAACCAGACCTGAACTATAACCAGACCTGAACTATAACCTGAACTATATCCAGACCTGAACTATAACCTGAACTACAACCAGACCTGAACTACAACGAGACCTGAACTACAACCAGACCTGAACTATAACCAGACCTGAACTACAAACAGACCTGAACTATAACCAGACCTGAACTACCACCAGACCTGAACTATAACCTGAACTACAACCAGACCTGAACTATAACCTGAACTACAACCAGACCTGAACTACAACCAGACCTGAACTACAACCAGACCTGAACTATAACCAGACCTGAACTACAAACAGACCTGAACTAGAACCAGACCTGATCTGTAACCAGACCTGAACTACACCCAGACATGAACTATAACCTGAACTGCAACCAGACCTGAACTACAACCAGATCTGAACTATAACCAGACCTAAACTATAACCTGAACTATAACCAGACCTGAAATACAACCAGACCTGAACTAGAACCAGACCTGAACTATAACCAGACCTGAACTATAACCTGAACTACAACCAGACCTGAACTACAACCTGAACTACAACCAGACCTGAACTATAACCATATCTGAACTATAACCAGATCTGAACAACAACCAGACCTGAACATATCCAGACCTGGACTATAACCAAACCTGAACTACAACCAGACCTGAACTATAACCAGACCTGAACTATAACCTGAACTACAACCAGACCTGAACTACAACCAGACCTGAACTATAACCAGACCTGAACTATAACCAGACCTGAACTACAACGAGACCTGAACTACAACCAGACCTGAACTATAACCAGACCTGAACTACAAACAGACCTGAACTATAACCAGACCTGAACTACCACCAGACCTGAACTATAACCTGAACTACAACCAGACCTGAACTATAACCTGAACTACAACCAGACCTGAACTACAACCAGACCTGAACTACAACCAGACCTGAACTATAACCAGACCTGAACTACAAACAGACCTGAACTAGAACCAGACCTGATCTGTAACCAGACCTGAACTACACCCAGACATGAACTATAACCTGAACTGCAACCAGACCTGAACTACAACCAGATCTGAACTATAACCAGACCTAAACTATAACCTGAACTATAACCAGACCTGAACTATACCCAGACCTGAACTATAACCAGACCTGAACTATAACCAGACCTGAACCATAACCTGAACTATAACCAGACCTGAACTACAACCAGACCTGAACTACAACCAAACCTGAACTACAACCTGACCTGAACTATAACCAGACCTGAACTATAACCTGAACTACAACCAGACCTGAACTATAACCATATCTGAACTATAACCAGATCTGAACAACAACCAGACCTGAACATATCCAGACCTGGACTATAACCAGACCTGAACTACAACCAGACCTGAACTATAACCAGACCTGAACTATAACCTGAACTATAACCTGAACTACAACCAGACCTGAACTACAACCAGACCTGAACTACAACCAGACCTGAACTACAACCAGACCTGAACTATAACCAGACCTGAACTACAAACAGACCTGAACTATAACCTGAACTATAACCAGACCTGAACTACAACCAGACCTGAACTACAACCAGACCTGAACTATAACCTGAACTACAACCAGACCTGAACTACAACCAGACCTGAACTACAACCAGACCTGAACTATAACCAGACCTGAACTATAACCTGAACTACAACCAGACCTGAACTATAACCTGAACTACAACCAGACCTGAACCACAACCAGACCTGAACTATAACCAGACCTGAACTACAACCAGACCTGAACTATAACCAGACCTGAACTATAACCTGAACTATAACCAGACCTGAACTATAACCTGAACTACAACCAGACCTGAACTATAACCTGAACTACAACCAGACCTGAACTACAATCAGACCTGAACTACAATCAGACCTGAACTACAACCAGAGCTGAACTACAACCAGACCTGAACTATAACCAGACCTGAACTATAACCTGAACTATATCCAGACCTGAACTATAACCTGAACTACAACCAGACCTGAACTACAACGAGACCTGAACTACAACCAGACCTGAACTATAACCAGACCTGAACTACAAACAGACCTGAACTATAACCAGACCTGAACTACCACCAGACCTGAACTATAACCTGAACTACAACCAGACCTGAACTATAACCTGAACTACAACCAGACCTGAACTACAACCAGACCTGAACTACAACCAGACCTGAACTATAACCAGACCTGAACTACAAACAGACCTGAACTAGAACCAGACCTGATCTGTAACCAGACCTGAACTACACCCAGACATGAACTATAACCTGAACTGCAACCAGACCTGAACTACAACCAGATCTGAACTATAACCAGACCTAAACTATAACCTGAACTATAACCAGACCTGAAATACAACCAGACCTGAACTAGAACCAGACCTGAACTATAACCAGACCTGAACTATAACCTGAACTACAACCAGACCTGAACTACAACCTGAACTACAACCAGACCTGAACTATAACCATATCTGAACTATAACCAGATCTGAACAACAACCAGACCTGAACATATCCAGACCTGGACTATAACCAAACCTGAACTACAACCAGACCTGAACTATAACCAGACCTGAACTATAACCTGAACTACAACCAGACCTGAACTACAACCAGACCTGAACTATAACCAGACCTGAACTATAACCAGACCTGAACTACAACGAGACCTGAACTACAACCAGACCTGAACTATAACCAGACCTGAACTACAAACAGACCTGAACTATAACCAGACCTGAACTACCACCAGACCTGAACTATAACCTGAACTACAACCAGACCTGAACTATAACCTGAACTACAACCAGACCTGAACTACAACCAGACCTGAACTACAACCAGACCTGAACTATAACCAGACCTGAACTACAAACAGACCTGAACTAGAACCAGACCTGATCTGTAACCAGACCTGAACTACACCCAGACATGAACTATAACCTGAACTGCAACCAGACCTGAACTACAACCAGATCTGAACTATAACCAGACCTAAACTATAACCTGAACTATAACCAGACCTGAAATACAACCAGACCTGAACTAGAACCAGACCTGAACTATAACCAGACCTGAACTATAACCTGAACTACAACCAGACCTGAACTACAACCTGAACTACAACCAGACCTGAACTACAACCAGACAATTTTCATTGTTCTTGTGTGTGTTTATGTGTTGGTGTTTGTGTGTATGTGTGTTTATGTGTTGGTGTGTGTGTGTGTGTGTGTGTGTATGTGTTGGTGTGTGTGTGTGTGTGTTTATAGTGGCCAGAGAGTTGCCTGTAGAGGAAGAGACCAGCCAGACCCAGCTACACCACAGGAGCAGTGAAGACCACTACACTTACACTAACACACCCTGGAAGATTTACCTGAGGAAAGAGGTACACACACTAACACACCCTGGGAGATTTACCTGAGGAAAGAGGTACACACACTAACACACCCTGAGAGATTTACCTGAGGAAGGAGGGGCCCACACACTAACACACCCTGGGAGATTTACCTGAGGAAGGAGGGGCCCACACACTAACACGCCCTGAGAGATTTACCTGAGGAAGGAGGGGCCCACACACTAACACACCCTGGGAGATTTACCTGAGGAAGGAGGGGCCCACACACTAACACACCCTGGAGATTTACCTGAGGTAGGAGGGGCCCACACACTAACACACCCTGAGAGATTTACCTGAGGAAAGAGGTACACACACACTAACACACCCTGGAGATTTACCTGAGGTAGGAGGGGCCCACACACTAACACGCCCTGAGAGATTTACCTGAGGAAAGAGGTACACACACACTAACACGCCCTGAGAGATTTACCTGAGGAAGGAGGGGCCCACACACTAACACACCCTGGAAGATTTACCTGAGGAAGGAGGGGCCTACACACTAACACACCCTGGAAGATTTACCTGAGGAAGGAGGGGCCCACACACTAACACACCCTGGGGATTTACCTGAGGAAGGAGGGGCCTACACACTAACACACCCTGGAAGATTTACCTGAGGAAGGAGGTACACACACTAACACACCCTGAGAGATTTACCTGAGGAAGGAGGGGCCTACACACTAACACACCCTGGAAGATTTACCTGAGGAAGGAGGGGCCCACACACTAACACACCCTGGAAGATTTACCTGAGGAAGGAGGGGCCTACACACTAACACACCCTGGAAGATTTACCTGAGGAAGGAGGTACACACACTAACACACCCTGAGAGATTTACCTGAGGACGGAGGTATACACACTAACACACCCTGAGAGATTTACCTGAGGAAGGAGGGGCCCACACACTAACACACCCTGGAAGATTTACCTGAGGAAGGAGGGGCCCACACACTAACACACCCTGAGAGATTTACCTGAGGAAGGAGGGGCCCACACACTAACACACCCTGAGAGATTTACCTGAGGAAGGAGGGGCCCACACACTAACACACCCTGGAAGATTTACCTGAGGAAAGAGGTACACACACACTAACACGCCCTGAGAGATTTACCTGAGGTAGGAGGGGCCCACACACTAACACACCCTGAGAGATTTACCTGAGGAAAGAGGTACACACACACTAACACACCCTGGAGATTTACCTGAGGAAGGAGGGGCCCACACACTAACACACCCTGGAAGATTTACCTGAGGAAGGAGGGGCCCACACACTAACACACCCTGGAAGATTTACCTGAGGAAGGAGGGGCCCACACACTAACACACCCTGGAAGATTTACCTGAGGAAAGAGGTACACACACACTAACACGCCCTGAGAGATTTACCTGAGGAAGGAGGGGCCCACACACTAACACACCCTGGAGATTTACCTGAGGAAGGAGGGGCCCACACACTAACACACCCTGGAGATTTACCTGAGGAAGGAGGGGCCCACACACTAACACACCCTGGGAGATTTACCTGAGGAAGGAGGGGCCCACACACTAACACACCCTGGGAGATTTACCTGAGGAAGGAGGGGCCCACACACTAACACGCCCTGAGAGATTTACCTGAGGAAGGAGGGGCCCACACACTAACACACCCTGGAGATTTACCTGAGGTAGGAGGGGCCCACACACTAACACACCCTGAGAGATTTACCTGAGGAAAGAGGTACACACACACTAACACACCCTGGAGATTTACCTGAGGTAGGAGGGGCCCACACACTAACACACCCTGAGAGATTTACCTGAGGAAAGAGGTACACACACACTAACACGCCCTGAGAGATTTACCTGAGGAAAGAGGTACACACACACTAACACGCCCTGAGAGATTTACCTGAGGAAGGAGGGGCCCACACACTAACACACCCTGGAAGATTTACCTGAGGAAGGAGGGGCCTACACACTAACACACCCTGGAAGATTTACCTGAGGAAGGAGGTACACACACTAACACACCCTGAGAGATTTACCTGAGGACGGAGGTACACACACTAACACACCCTGAGAGATTTACCTGAGGAAGGAGGGGCCCACACACTAACACACCCTGGGAGATTTACCTGAGGAAGGAGGGGCCCACACACTAACACACCCTGAGAGATTTACCTGAGGAAGGAGGGGCCCACACACTAACACACCCTGAGAGATTTACCTGAGGAAGGAGGGGCCCACACACTAACACACCCTGGGAGATTTACCTGTGGAAGGAGGGGCCCACACACTAACACACCCTGGGAGATTTACCTGAGGAAAGAGGTACACACACTGAGGAAGGAGGGGCCCACACACTAACACACCCTGGAAGATTTACCAGAGGAAAGAGGTACACACACTAACACACCCTGAGAGATTTACCTGAGGAAGGAGGTACACACACTAACACACCCTGGGAGATTTACCTGAGGAAAGAGGTACACACACTAACACACCCTGGAGATTTACCTGAGGTAGGAGGGGCCCACACACTAACACACCCTGGAGATTTACCTGAGGAAGGAGGGGCCACACACTAACACACCCTGGGAGATTTACCTGAGGAAGGAGGTACACACACACTAACACACCCTGGAGATTTACCTGAGGAAGGAGGGGCCCACACACTAACACACCCTGGAGATTTACCTGAGGAAGGAGGGGCCCACACACTAACACACCCTGGGAGATTTACCTGAGGAAGGAGGGGCCCACACACTAACACACCCTGGGAGATTTACCTGAGGAAAGAGGTACACACACACTAACACACCCTGGAGATTTACCTGAGGTAGGAGGGGCCCACACACTAACACACCCTGAGAGATTTACCTGAGGAAAGAGGTACACACACACTAACACATCCTGGAGATTTACCTGAGGTAGGAGGGGCCCACACACTAACACACCCTGAGAGATTTACCTGAGGAAAGAGGTACACACACACTAACACGCCCTGAGAGATTTACCTGAGGAAGGAGGGGCCCACACACTAACACACCCTGGGAGATTTACCTGAGGAAGGAGGAGCCCACACACTAACACACCCTGGAGATTTACCTGAGGAAGGAGGGGCCCACACACTAACACACCCTGGGAGATTTACCTGAGGAAGGAGGGGCCCACACACTAACACACCCTGGGAGATTTACCTGAGGAAGAGGGGCACACACACTAACACACCCTGGAGATTTACCTGAGGAAGGAGGGGCCCACACACTAACACACCCTGAGAGATTTACCTGAGGAAAGAGGTACACACACACTAACACATCCTGGAGATTTACCTGAGGTAGGAGGGGCCCACACACTAACACACCCTGAGAGATTTACCTGAGGAAAGAGGTACACACACACTAACACACCCTGAGAGATTTACCTGAGGAAGGAGGGGCCCACACACTAACACACCCTGGGAGATTTACCTGAGGAAGGAGGAGCCCCACACAAACACACCCTGAGATTTACCTGAGGAAAGAGTGTACACACACACTAACACGCCCTGAGAGATTTACCTGAGGAAAGAGGTACACACACACTAACACGCCCTGAGAGATTTACCTGAGGTAGGAGGGGCCCCACACTAACACACCCTGAGAGATTTACCTGAGGTAGGAGGGGCCCACACACTAACACACCCTGAGAGATTTACCTGAAGAAGGTATCAATCAGTCACAATCAGTCATGATCCTTCAAGCCAATTAGGAACAAGTAAAATAATTGTTTGTCCAACCAATGAGCTCATTCCAAGTCTTGATATTGTCTATGTTGATGTTGTGGTACTGCAGGTGTTCTACCCTAAAGACAACTTCAACACTCCTCTGTTGCTGGAGCTGCTGTTCAGACAGATAGTCCATGACACCTTCTCAGAGGCCTGCATCCGCATCACTCAGGAGGAGAGGACCAAGATGAAGGCTCTGAAACCCACCAACCATTAGAACCACCACAAAACACCATCAAAACGAAACAAAACACCATCAAACCACCACACAACACCACAACCCACCACACAACACCACAACCCACCACACAACACTACAACCCACCACACAACACCACAACCCACCACACAACACCACAACCCACCACACAACACCACAACCCACCACACAACACCACAACCCACCACAAACACCACAACCCACCACAAAACACTACAACCCACCACACAACACTACAACCCACCACACAACACCACAACCCACCACACAACACCACAACCCACCACACAACACCACAACCCACCCACCACAACACCGAAACCCACCACACAACACACAACCCACAACACCACAACCCACACAACACCACAACCCACCACACAACACCACAACCCACCACACAACACCGAAACCCACCACACAACACCACAACCCACCACACAACACCACAACCCACCACACAACACCACAACCCACCACACAACACGAAACCCACCACACAACACCACAACCCACCACACAACACCACAACCCACCACACAACATAACACATAACACTGCAAAACACCCTCAAACCACAACAAAACAGCATCAAACCACTACAAACCACCAATAACCACAACAAAACAGCATCAAACCACTACAAACCACCAATAACCACCACAAAACCCCATCAAACCACTACAAACCACCAATAACCACAACAAAACCCCATCAAACCACTACAAACCACCAATAACCACAACAAAACCCCATCAAACCACTACAAACCACCAATAACCACAACAAAACCCCATCAAACCACTACAAACCACCAATAACCACAACAAAACCCCATCAAACCACTACAAACCACCAATAACCACCACAAAACCCCATCAAACCACTACAAACCACCAATAACCACCACAAAACCCCATCAAACCACTACAAACTATTAGAACCATCATTACTCAGTGTCTGTGTGTGTCTGTCTGTCTGTCTGCCTGCCTGCCTGCCTGCCTGCCTGCCTGCCGCCTGCCTGCCTGCCTGCCTGCGTGCGTGCGTGCGTGCGTGTGACTGTGTGTGTGACTGTGTGTGTGTGTGTGACTGTGTGTGTGACTGTGTGTGTGTGACTGTGTGTGACTGTGTAACTGTGTGTGTGTGTGTGTGTGACTGCGTGTGACTGTGTGTGTGTGTGTGTGTGTGACTGTGTGTGACTGTGTGTGTGTGTGTGTGTGTGTGTGTGACTGTGTGTGACTGTGTGTGACTGTGTGTGTGTGTGTGACTGTGTGTGTGTGTGTGACTGTGTGTGTGACTGTGTGTGTGTGTGTGACTGTGTGTGACTGTGTGTGTGTGTGTGTGTGACTGTGTGTGTGTGTGTGACTGTGTGTGTGTGACTGTGTGTGACTGTGTGTGTGTGTGTGACTGTGTGTGTGTGTGTGTGTGTGACTGTGTGTGACTGTGTGTGACTGTGTGTGTGTGTGTGACTGTGTGTGTGTGTGTGTGTGTGTGACTGTGTGTGACTGTGTGTGACTGTGTGTGACTGTGTGTGTGTGTGTGTGTGTGACTGTGTGTGACTGTGTGTGTGTGTGTGTGTGTGTGTGTGTGTGTGTGTGTGTGTGTGTGTGTGACTGTGTGTGACTGTGTGTGACTGTGTGTGTGTAGTGGAGCACCAGGTGGGTCAGGATGGAGCCACACAGGATGAGAGTGTGAAGAAGAAGATCGTGACGATGGCCAGAGACTCCTGGGAAATATATTTCTCACGACTCTTCCCTGCCTCGGTGAGTGTGTGTGTCTCTGTGTGTGTGTGAGCCTATATACCGTAGCTATATCTGGGGTAGCTCCACCCAGGACTCCTACCCGGGTCCAGCGACTGTCAACACAACACATTACTCATTGGAGGTCGCTAGGTGTTGGGTAGAGGTCGCTAGGTGTTGGGTTGAGGTCGCTAGGTGTTGGGTTGAGGTCGCTAGGTGTTGGGTAGAGGTCGCTAGGTGTTGGGTAGAGTTCGCTAGGTGTTGGGTAGAGATCGCTAGGTGTTGGGTAGAGGTCGCTAGGTGTTGGGTTGAGGTCGTTGGGTTGAGGTCGCTAGGTGTTGGGTTGAGGTCGCTAGGTGTTGGGTTGAGGTCGCTAGGTGTTGGGTAGAGGTCGAGGTGTTGGGTAGAGGTCGCTAGGTGTTGGGTAGAGGTCGCTAGGTGTTGGGTTGAGGTCGCTAGGTGTTGGGTTGAGGTCGCTAGGTGTTGGGTTGAGGTCGCTAGCTGTTGGGTGAGGTCGCTAGCTGTTGGGGTGAGGTCGCTAGGTGTTGGGTAGAGGTCGCTAGGTGTTGGGGGAGAGGTCGCTAGGTGTTGGGTAGAGGTCGCTAAGTGTTGGGTTGAGGTCGCTAGGTGTTGGGTAGAGGTCGCTAGGTGTTGGGTAGAGGTCGCTAGGTGTTGGGTTGAGGTCGCTAGGTGTTGGGTTGAGGTCGCTAGGTGTTGGGTAGAGGTCGCTAGGTGTTGGGTAGAGTTCGCTAGGGTGTTGGGTAGAGGTCGCTAGGTGTTGGGTAGAGGTCGCTAGGTGTTGGGTTGAGGTCGCTAGGTGTTGGGTAGAGGTCGCTAGGTGTTGGGTTGAGGTCGCTAGGTGTTGGGGTGAGGTCGCTAGGTGTTGGGGTGAGGTCGCTAGGTGTTGGGGTGAGGTCGCTAGGTGTTGGGTTGAGGTCGCTAGGTGTTGGGTAGAGGTAGCTAGGTGTTGGGTAGAGGTAGCTAGGTGTTGGGTTGAGGTCGCTAGGTGTTGGGTTGAGGTCGCTAGGTGTTGGGTTGAGGTCGCTAGGTGTTGGGTTGAGGTCGCTAGGTGTTGGGTTGAGATCGCTAGGTGTTGGGTTGAGGTCGCTAGGTGTTGGGTTGAGATCGCTAGGTGTTGGGTTGAGGTCGCTAGGTGTTGGGTTGAGGTCGCTCGGTGTTGGGTTGAGGTCGCTAGGTGTTGGGTTGAGGTCGCTAGGTGTTTGGGTTGAGGTCGCTAGGAGTTGGGTTGAGGTCGCTACGTGTTGGGTTGAGGTCGCTAGGTGTTGGGTAGAGGTCGCTAGGTGTTGGGTAGAGGTCGCTAGGTGTTGGGTAGAGGTCGCTAGGCGTTGGGTTGAGGTCGCTAGGCGTTGGGTTGAGGTCGCTAGGCGTTGGGTTGAGGTCGCTAGGAGTTGGGTTGAGGTCGCTAGGAGTTGGGTTGAGGTCGCTAGGCGTTGGGTTGAGGTCGCTAGGAGTTGGGTTGAGGTCGCTAGGAGTTGGGTTGAGGTCGCTAGGAGTTGGGTTGAGGTCGCTAGGAGTTGGGTTGAGGTCGCTAGGTGTTGGGTTGAGGTCGCTAGGTGTTGGGTAGAGGTCGCTAGGTGTTGGGTAGAGGTCGCTAGGTGTTGGGTAGAGGTCGCTAGGTGTTGGGTAGAGGTCGCTAGGTTGAGGTCGCTAAGTGTTGGGTTGAGGTCACTAGGTGTTGGGTTGAGGTCGCTAGGTGTTGGGTTAAGGTCGCTAGTTGTTGGGTTGAGGACGCTAGGTGTTGGGTTGAGGTCGCTAGGTGTTGGGTTGAGGTCGCTAGGTGTTGGGTTGAGGTCTCTAGGTGTTGGGTTGAGGTCGCTAGGTGTTGGGTTGAGGTCGCTAGGTGTTTAGGTTGAGGTCGCTAGGTGTTGGGTTGAGGACGCTAGGTGTTGGGTTGAGGTCGCTAGGTGTTGGGTTAAGGTCGCTAGGTGTTGGGTTGAGGTCGCTAGGTGATGGGTTGAGGTCGCTAGGTGATGGGTTGAGGTCGCTAGCTGTTGGGGTGAGGTCGCTAGGTGTTGGGGTGAGGTCGCTAGGTGTTGGGGTGAGGTCGTTAGGTGTTGGGTTGAGGACGCTAGGTGTTGGGTTGAGGTCGCTAGGTGTTGGGTTGAGGTCGCTAGGTGTTGCGTTGAGGTCGCTAGGTGTTGCGTTGAGGTCGCTAGGTGTTGGGTTAAGGTCGCTAGGTGTTGGGTTGAGGTCGCTAGGTGTTGGGTTGAGGTCGCTAGGTGTTGGGTTGAGGACGCTAGGTGTTGGGTTGCGGTCGCTAGGTGTTGGGTTGAGGACGCTAGGTGTTGGGTTGCGGTCGCTAGGTGTTGGGTTGAGGACGCTACATAACTGTGTGTGTGTGTGTGAGCCTGTTGATGTTGACAGAGTGTGTGTGTTGCAGGGCAGTGTGGGTACTGGGGTGCAGGTGGTCTCATAACTGTGTGTGTGTGTGTGTGTGTGTGTGTGTGTGTGTGTTGCAGGGCAGTGTGGGTACTGGGGTACAGGTGGTCTCTGTGTCTCATCGAGGCATCAAGCTGCTGAAGATGGTGAGAAGCAGCGCTGTTGTCCCAGACTACTTCAGAGTGCTACACCCTTACAGGTACACACACACACACACACACACACACACACACACACATAACACACACACACACACACACACACACACACACACACACACACACACACACATTAACACACACACACATTAACACACACACACACACATTAACACACACACACACAAATGAAATCAAAAATCAAATCAAATGTATTTATTTATATAGCCCTTCGTACATCAGCTGATATCTCAAAGTGCTGTACAGAAACCCAGCCTAAAACCACAAACAGCAAGCAATGCAGGTGTAGAAGCACGGTGGCTAGGAAAAACTCCCTAGAAAGGCCAAAACCTAGGAAGAAACCTAGAGAGGAACCAGGCTATGTGGGGTGGCCAGTCCTCTTCTGGCTGTGCCGGGTAGAGATTATAACAGAACATGGCCAAGATGTTCAAATGTTCATAAATGACCAGCATGGTCGAATAATAATAAGGCAGAACAGTTGAAACTGGAGCAGCAGCACGGCCAGGTGGACTGGGGACAGCAAGGAGTCATCATGTCAGGTAGTCCTGGGACATGGTCCTAGGGCCCAGGTCCTCCGAGAGAGAGAAAGAAAGAGATAATTAGAGACACTTCAATTCACACAGGACACCGAATAGGACAGGAGAAGTACTCCAGATATAACAAACTGAACACACACACACACATACACATGGGGCCGCAGGTAGCCTAGTGGTTAGAGTATTGGGCCAGTAACCCGAAAGGTTGCTGGATCGAATCCCCAAGCTGACAAGGTAAAGATCTGTTTGTTTCTGGTTTTCTGTGTGTTTCCATAGTTACTCGAACATCCAGTTTTTGTTTGTTTCTGTTTTTGTTTCCATAGTTACTCGAACATCCTGGTTTTGTTTCCGTAGTTACGAGGACATCCTGTTTGTTTCTGTTTTTGTTTCCATAGTTACGCGGACATCCTGTTTGTGTCCATTCCATCTAAGAACATGTTGGAGTTTAACCTGACCAACGAGAAGCTGATTCTGTTCTCCGCCAAGGCTCCACAGGTTAAACACATGGTGGACTACTTCATCACAGAACTGAAGAAGGTGAGACAGGTTAGAGGGTGAGACAGGTTAGACAGGTTAGAGGGTGAGACAGGTTAGAGGGTGAGACAGGTTAGATAGGTTAGAGGGTGAGACAGGTTAGAGGGTGAAACCGGTTAGAGGGTGAGACAGGTTAGAGGGTGAAACCGGTTAGAGGGTGAGACACTTGTGAAACAGGTTAGAGGGTGAGACAGGTTAGAGGGTGAAACCGGTTAGAGGGTGAGACAGGTTAGAGGGTGAGACAGGTTAGAGGGTGAAACAGGTTAGAGGGTGAGACAGATTAGAGGGTGAAACCGGTTAGAGGGTGAGACAGGTGAAACAGGTTAGAGGGTGAGAAAGGTTAGATAGGTTAGAGGGTGAGACAGGTTAGACAGGTTAGAGGGTGAGACAGGTCAGACAGGTTAGAGGGTGAGACAGGTTAGAGGGTGAGACAGGTTAGACAGGTTAGAGGGTGAGACAGGTTAGAGGGTGAAACAGACTCCAGGCTTCACTCTACAACCTGATAGAGAGGATGGACACATTATCACCCTTTTTCTGGTTAGAGGGTGAGACAGGTTAGACAGGTTAGAGGGTGAGACAGGTTAGAGGGTGAGACAGGTTAGAGGGTGAGACAGGTTAGAGGGTGAGACAGGTTAGACAGGTTAGAGGGTGAGACAGGTTAGACAGTTTAGAGGGTGAGACAGGTTAGACAGGTTAGAGGGTGAGACAGGTTAGAGGGTGAGACAGGTTAGACAGGTTAGAGGGTTAGACAGGTTAGAGGGTGAGACAGGTTAGAGGGTGAGACAGGTTAGACAGGTTAGAGGGTGAGACAGGTTAGACAGGTTAGAGGGTGAGACAGGTTAGAGGGTGAGACAGGTTAGAGGGTGAGACAGGTTAGACAGGTTAGAGGGTGAAACAGGTTAGACAGGTTAGAGGGTGAGACAGGTTAGAGGGTGAGACAGGTTAGACAGGTTAGAGGGTGAAACAGGTTAGACAGGTTAGAGGGTGAGACAGGTTAGAGGGTGAGACAGGTTAGACAGGTTAGAGGGTGAGACAGGTTAGACAGGTTAGAGGGTGAGACAGGTTAGAGGGTGAGACAGGTTAGACAGGTTAGAGGGTGAGACAGGTTAGAGGGTGAGACAGGTTAGAGGGTGAAACAGACTCCAGGCTTCACTCTACAACCTGATAGAGAGGATGGACACATTATCAACCCTTTTTCTGGTTAGAGGGTGAGACAGGTTAGACAGGTTAGAGGGTGAGACAGGTGAAACAGGTTAGAGGGTGAGACAGGTAGGAAAGTGATTCTGTTCATTCAACAGGACTCCAGGCTTCACTCTACAACCTGATAGAGAGGATGGACACATTATCACCCTTTTTCTGGTTAGAGGGTGAGACAGGTTAGACAGGTTAGAGGGTGAGACAGGTTAGAGGGTGAGACAGGTTAGTCACTCTACAACCTGATAGAGAGGATGGACACATTATCAACCTTTTTCTGGTTAGAGGGTGAGACAGGTTAGACAGGTTAGAGGGTGAGACAGGTTAGAGGGTGAGACAGGTTAGACAGGTTAGAGGGTGAGACAGGTTAGACAGGTTAGAGGATGAGACAGGTTAGAGGGTGAGACAGGTTAGACAGGTTAGAGGGTGAGACAGGTTAGAGGGTGAGACAGGTTAGACAGGTTAGAGGGTGAGACAGGTTAGACAGGTTAGAGGGTGAGACAGGTTAGACAGGTTAGAGGATGAGACAGGTTAGAGGGTGAGACAGGTTAGACAGGTTAGAGGGTGAGACAGGTTAGAGGGTGAGACAGGTTAGACAGGTTAGAGGGTGAGACAGGTTAGACAGGTTAGAGGGTGAGACCGGTTAGAGGGTTAGACAGGTTGGAGGGTTAGACAGGTGAAACAGGTTAGAGGGTGAGACAGGTTAGACAACAGGACTCCAGGCTTCACTCTACAACCTGATAGAGAGGATGGACACATTATCAACCTTTTTCTGGTTAGAGGGTGAGACAAGTTAGACAGGTTAGAGGGTGAGACAGGTTAGAGGGTGAGACAGGTTAGACAGGTTAGAGGGTGAGACAGGTTAGACAGGTTAGAGGATGAGACAGGTTAGAGGGTGAGACAGGTTAGACAGGTTAGAGGGTGAGACAGGTTAGAGGGTGAGAAAGGTTAGACAGGTTAGAGGGTGAGACAGGTTAGACAGGTTAGAGGGTGAGACAGGTTAGAGGGTGAGACAGGTTAGACAGGTTAGAGGATGAGACAGGTTAGAGGGTGAGACAGGTTAGACAGGTTAGAGGGTGAGACAGGTTAGAGGGTGAGACAGGTTAGACAGGTTAGAGGGTGAGACAGGTTAGACAGGTTAGAGGGTGAGACCGGTTAGAGGGTTAGACAGGTTGGAGGGTTAGACAGGTGAAACAGGTTAGAGGGTGAGACAGGTTAGACAACAGGACTCCAGGCTTCACTCTACAACCTGATAGAGAGGATGGACACATTATCAACCTTTTTCTGGTTAGAGGGTGAGACAAGTTAGACAGGTTAGAGGGTGAGACAGGTTAGAGGGTGAGACAGGTTAGACAGGTTAGAGGGTGAGACAGGTTAGACAGGTTAGACAGGATGAGACAGGTTAGAGGGTGAGACAGGTTAGACAGGTTAGAGGGTGAGACAGGTTAGAGGGTGAGAAAGGTTAGACAGGTTAGAGGGTGAGACAGGTTAGACAGGTTAGAGGGTGAGACAGGTTAGAGGGTGAGACAGGTTTGACAGGTTAGAGGGTGAGACAGGTTAGACAGGTTAGAGGGTGAGACAGGTTAGACAGGTTAGAGGATGAGACAGGTTAGAGGGTGAGACAGGTTAGACAGGTTAGAGGGTGAGACAGGTTAGAGGGTGAGACAGGTTAGAGGGTGAGAAAGGTTAGACAGGTTAGAGGGTGAGACAGGTTAGACAGGTTAGAGGGTGAGACAGGTTAGAGGGTGAGACAGGTTTGACAGGTTAGAGGGTGAGACAGGTTAGACAGGTTAGAGGGTGAGACAGGTTAGACAGGTTAGAGGATGAGACAGGTTAGAGGGTGAGACAGGTTAGACAGGTTAGAGGTGAGACAGGTTAGAGGGTGAGACAGGTTAGACAGGTTAGAGGGTGAGACAGGTTAGACAGGTTAGAGGGTGAGACAGGTTAGACAGGTTAGAGGGTGAGACAGGTTAGAGGGTGAGAAAGGTTAGACAGGTTAGAGGGTGAGACAGGTTAGACAGGTTAGAGGGTGAGACAGGTTAGACAGGTTAGAGGATGAGACAGGTTAGAGGGTGAGACAAGTTAGACAGGTTAGAGGGTGAGACAGGTTAGAGGGTGAGACAGGTTAGACAGGTTAGAGGGTGAGACAGGTTAGACAGGTTAGAGGGTGAGACAGGTTAGACAGGTTAGAGGATGAGACAGGTTAGAGGGTGAGACAGGTTAGACAGGTTAGAGGGTGAGACAGGTTAGAGGGTGAGACAGGTTAGACAGGTTAGAGGGTGAGACAGGTTAGAGGGTGAGACCGGTTAGAGGGTGAGACAGGTTAGACAGGTTAGAGGGTGAGACAGGTTAGACAGGTTAGAGGGTGAGACAGGTTAGACAGTTTAGAGGGTGAGACAGGTTAGACAGGTTAGAGGGTGAGACAGGTTAGACAGGTTAGAGGGTGAGACAGGTTAGAGGGTGAGACAGGTTAGACAGGTTAGAGGGTGAGACAGGTTAGACAGGTTAGAGGATGAGACAGGTTAGAGGGTGAGACAGGTTAGACAGGTTAGAGGGTGAGACAGGTTAGAGGGTGAGACAGGTTAGACAGGTTAGAGGGTGAGACAGGTTAGACAGGTTAGAGGGTGAGACAGGTTAGAGGGTGAGACAGGTTAGACAGGTTAGAGGGTGAGACAGGTTAGACAGGTTAGAGGGTGAGACAGGTTAGACAGGTTAGAGGATGAGACAGGTTAGAGGGTGAGACAGGTTAGACAGGTTAGAGGGTGAGACAGGTTAGAGGGTGAGACAGGTTAGACAGGTTAGAGGGTGAGACAGGTTAGAGGGTGAGACCGGTTAGAGGGTGAGACAGGTTAGACAGGTTAGAGGGTGAGACAGGTTAGACAGGTTAGAGGGTGAGACAGGTTAGAGGGTGAGACAGGTTAGAGGGTGAGACAGGTTAGACAGGTTAGAGGGTGAAACAGGTTAGACAGGTTAGAGGGTGAGACAGGTTAGAGGGTGAGACAGGTTAGACAGGTTAGAGGGTGAAACAGGTTAGACAGGTTAGAGGGTGAGACAGGTTAGAGGGTGAGACAGGTTAGACAGGTTAGAGGGTGAGACAGGTTAGAGGGTGAGACAGGTTAGAGGGTGAAACAGACTCCAGGCTTCACTCTACAACCTGATAGAGAGGATGGACACATTATCAACCCTTTTTCTGGTTAGAGGGTGAGACAGGTTAGACAGGTTAGAGGGTGAGACAGGTTAGAGGGTGAGACAGGTTAGTCACTCTACAACCTGATAGAGAGGATGGACACATTATCAACCTTTTTCTGGTTAGAGGGTGAGACAGGTTAGACAGGTTAGAGGGTGAGACAGGTTAGAGGGTGAGACAGGTTAGACAGGTTAGAGGGTGAGACAGGTTAGAGGGTGAGACAGGTTAGACAGGTTAGAGGGTGAGACAGGTTAGACAGGTTAGAGGGTGAGACAGGTTAGAGGGTGAGACAGGTTAGACAGGTTAGAGGGTGAGACAGGTTAGACAGGTTAGAGGGTGAGACAGGTTAGACAGGTTAGAGGATGAGACAGGTTAAAGGGTGAGACAGGTTAGACAGGTTAGAGGGTGAGACAGGTTAGAGGGTGAGACAGGTTAGACAGGTTAGAGGGTGAGACAGGTTAGACAGGTTAGAGGGTGAGACAGGTTAGACAGGTTAGAGGGTGAGACCGGTTAGAGGGTTAGACAGGTTGGAGGGTTAGACAGGTGAAACAGGTTAGAGGGTGAGACAGGTTAGACAACAGGACTCCAGGCTTCACTCTACAACCTGATAGAGAGGATGGACACATTATCAACCGTTTTCTGGTTAGAGGGTGAGACAAGTTAGACAGGTTAGAGGGTGAGACAGGTTAGAGGGTGAGACAGGTTAGACAGGTTAGAGGGTGAGACAGGTTAGACAGGTTAGAGGATGAGACAGGTTAGAGGGTGAGACAGGTTAGACAGGTTAGAGGGTGAGACAGGTTAGAGGGTGAGAAAGGTTAGACAGGTTAGAGGGTGAGACAGGTTAGACAGGTTAGAGGGTGAGACAGGTTAGAGGGTGAGACAGGTTTGACAGGTTAGAGGGTGAGACAGGTTAGACAGGTTAGAGGGTGAGACAGGTTAGACAGGTTAGAGGATGAGACAGGTTAGAGGGTGAGACAGGTTAGACAGGTTAGAGGGTGAGACAGGTTAGAGGGTGAGACAGGTTAGAGGGTGAGAAAGGTTAGACAGGTTAGAGGGTGAGACAGGTTAGACAGGTTAGAGGGTGAGACAGGTTAGAGGGTGAGACAGGTTTGACAGGTTAGAGGGTGAGACAGGTTAGACAGGTTAGAGGGTGAGACAGGTTAGACAGGTTAGAGGATGAGACAGGTTAGAGGGTGAGACAGGTTAGACAGGTTAGAGGGTGAGACAGGTTAGAGGGTGAGACAGGTTAGACAGGTTAGAGGGTGAGACAGGTTAGACAGGTTAGAGGGTGAGACAGGTTAGACAGGTTAGAGGGTGAGACAGGTTAGAGGGTGAGAAAGGTTAGACAGGTTAGAGGGTGAGACAGGTTAGACAGGTTAGAGGGTGAGACAGGTTAGAGGGTGAGACAGGTTAGACAGGTTAGAGGGTGAGACAGGTTAGACAGGTTAGAGGATGAGACAGGTTAGAGGGTGAGACAGGTTAGACGGGTTAGAGGGTGAGACAGGTTAGAGGGTGAGACAGGTTAGACAGGTTAGAGGGTGAGACAGGTTAGACAGGTTAGAGGGTGAGACAGGTTAGAGGGTGAGACAGGTTAGACAGGTTAGAGGGTGAGACAGGTTAGACAGGTTAGAGGATGAGACAGGTTAGAGGGTGAGACAGGTTAGACAGGTTAGAGGGTGAGACAGGTTAGAGGGTGAGACAGGTTAGACAGGTTAGAGGGTGAGACAGGTTAGAGGGTGAGACCGGTTAGAGGGTGAGACAGGTTAGACAGGTTAGAGGGTGAGACAGGTTAGACAGGTTAGAGGGTGAGACAGGTTAGACAGGTTAGAGGGTGAGACAGGTTAGACAGGTTAGAGGGTGAGACAGGTTAGACAGGTTGAGACAGGTTAGAGGGTGAGACAGGTTAGACAGGTTAGAGGGTGAGACAGGTTAGACAGGTTAGAGGATGAGACAGGTTAGAGGGTGAGACAGGTTAGACAGGTTAGAGGGTGAGACAGGTTAGAGGGTGAGACAGGTTAGACAGGTTAGAGGGTGAGACAGGTTAGACAGGTTAGAGGGTGAGACAGGTTAGAGGGTGAGACAGGTTAGACAGGTTAGAGGGTGAGACAGGTTAGACAGGTTAGAGGGTGAGACAGGTTAGACAGGTTAGAGGATGAGACAGGTTAGAGGGTGAGACAGGTTAGACAGGTTAGAGGGTGAGACAGGTTAGAGGGTGAGACAGGTTAGACAGGTTAGAGGGTGAGACAGGTTAGAGGGTGAGACCGGTTAGAGGGTGAGACAGGTTAGACAGGTTAGAGGGTGAGACAGGTTAGACAGGTTAGAGGGTGAGACAGGTTAGTCACTCTACAACCTGATAGAAAGGATGGACACATTATCAACCTTTTTCTGCGTCCAGATTGATTTGGACAAATGGGATGTTTTTTCCCCAGGACTCTGAGTATGTGGTCGCAGTGAGGAACTACATCACAGAGGACAGAACTCTGCTCAGCTTCCACAAGGGAGACATCATCAGACTACACAGCGTGGAGGGGCTGGAGGAGGGTGAGACACACACACACACACAGACACACACACACACACACACGTCCCCATTGTGTTAGCTGTGTTGCTCATTGTATTGTGTGGTGTAGGCCGATGCTACGGCTGCATCGTCAGGAAGAAGGTCATGTTGCTGGAGGAACTAAAGAGAGATACTCCTGAGTTTGGTGGGTGGGGCCTGTGTGTGGGTGGGGCCTGTGTGTGGGTGGGGCTGTGTGTGGGTGGGGCCTGTGTGTGGGTGGGGCCTGTGTGTGGGTGGGGCCTGTGTGTGGGTGGGGCTGTGTGTGGGTGGGGCCTGTGTGTGGGTGGGGCCTGTGTGTGTGTGGTTGACCTGCATGTGACTAACACCCCGTCCTGTTTGGTTGTGTTCTGGTTGCTGTGTGAGGAAACAACTAGGATTCTGACTGGGCTGTTGTTGGGACTGTCAAGTCCCACTGAGCTAAAGACTGGATTCAGACTGGGCTGTTGTTGGGACTGTCTAGTCCCACTGAGCTAAAGTCTGGATTCAGCCTGGGCTGTTGTTGGGACTGTCTCGTCCCACTGAGCTAAAGTCTGGATTCAGACTGGGCTGTTGTTGGGACTGTCTAGTCCCACTGAGCTAAAGTCTGGATTCAGACTGGGCTGTTGTTGGGACTGTCTAGTCCCACTGAGCTAAAGTCTGGATTCAGACTGGGCTGTTGTTGGGACTGTCTAGTCCCACTGAGCTAAAGTCTGGATTCAGACTGGGCTGTTGTTGGGACTGTCTAGTCCCACTGAGCTAAAGTCTGGATTCATTTAACATTTACATTTAAGTCATTTAGCAGACGCTCTTATCCAGAGCGACTTACAAATTGGTGCGTTCACCTTAAGACATCCAGTGGAACAGCCACTTTACAATAGTGCATCTAAATCTTTTAAGGGGGGTGAGAAGGATTACTTTATCCTATCCTAGGTATTCCTTAAAGAGGTGGGGTTTCAGGTGTCTCCGGAAGGTGGTGATTGACTCCGCTGTCCTGGCGTCGTGAGGGAGTTTGTTCCACCATTGGGGGGCCAGAGCAGCGAACAGTTTTGACTGGGCTGAGCGGGAACTGTACTTCCTCAGTGGTAGGGAGGCGAGCAGGCCCGAGGTGGATGAACGCAGTGCCCTTGTTTGGGTGTAGGGCCTGATCAGAGCCTGGAGGTACTGAGGTGCCGTTCCCCTCACAGCTCCGTAGGCAAGCACCATGGTCTTGTAGCGGATGCGAGCTTCAACTGGAAGCCAGTGGAGAGAGCGGAGGAGCGGGGTGACGTGAGAGAACTTGGGAAGGTTGAACACCAGACGGGCTGCGGCGTTCTGGATGAGTTGTAGGGGTTTAATGGCACAGGCAGGGAGCCCAGCCAACAGCGAGTTGCAGTAATCCAGACGGGAGATGACAAGTGCCTGGATTAGGACCTGCGCCGCTTCCTGTGTGAGGCAGGGTCGTACTCTGCGGATGTTGTAGAGCATGAACCTACAGGAACGGGCCACCGCCTTGATGTTAGTTGAGAACGACAGGGTGTTGTCCAGGATCACGCCAAGGTTCTTAGCGCTCTGGGAGGAGGACACGATGGAGTTGTCAACCGTGATGGCGAGATCATGGAACGGGCAGTCCTTCCCCGGGAGGAAGAGCAGCTCCGTCTTGCCGAGGTTCAGCTTGAGGTGGTGATCCGTCATCCACACTGATATGTCTGCCAGACATGCAGAGATGCGATTCGCCACCTGGTCATCAGAAGGGGGAAAGGAGAAGATTAATTGTGTGTCGTCTGCATAGCAATGATAGGAGAGACCATGTGAGGTTATGACAGAGCCAAGTGACTTGGTGTATAGCGAGAATAGGAGAGGGCCTAGAACAGAGCCCTGGGGGACACCAGTGGTGAGAGCACGTGGTGAGGAGACAGATTCTCGCCACGCCACCTGGTAGGAGCGACCTGTCAGGTAGGACGCAATCCAAGCATGGGCCGCGCCGGAGATGCCAAACTCGGAGAGGGTGGAGAGGAGGATCTGATGGTTCACAGTATCGAAGGCAGCCGATAGGTCTAGAAGGATGAGAGCAGAGGAGAGAGAGTTAGCTTTAGCAGTGCGGAGCGCCTCCGTGATACAGAGAAGAGCAGTCTCAGTTGAATGACTAGTCTTGAAACCTGACTGATTTGGATCAAGAAGGTCATTCTGAGAGAGATAGCGGGAGAGCTGGCCAAGGACGGCACGTTCAAGAGTTTTGGAGAGAAAAGAAAGAAGGGATACTGGTCTGTAGTTGTTGACATCGGAGGGATCGAGTGTAGGTTTTTTCAGAAGGGGTGCAACTCTCGCTCTCTTGAAGACGGAAGGGACGTAGCCAGCGGTCAGGGATGAGTTGATGAGCGAGGTGAGGTAAGGGAGAAGGTCTCCGGAAATGGTCTGGAGAAGAGAGGAGGGGATAGGGTCAAGCGGGCAGGTTGTTGGGCGGCCGGCCATCACAAGACGCGAGATTTCATCTGGAGAGAGAGGGGAGAAAGAGGTCAGAGCACAGGGTAGGGCAGTGTGAGCAGAACCAGCGGTGTCGTTTGACTTAGCAAACGAGGATCGGATGTCGTCGACCTTCTTTTCAAAATGGTTGACGAAGTCATTTGCAGAGAGGGAGGAGGATTCAGGAGGGAGGAGAAGGTGGCAAAGAGCTTCCTAGGGTTAGAGGCAGATGCTTGGAATTTGGAGTGGTAGAAAGTGGCTTTAGCAGCAGAGACAGAAGAGGAAAATGTAGAGAGGAGGGAGTGAAAGGATGCCAGGTCCGCAGGGAGGCGAGTTTTCCTCCATTTCCGCTCGGCTGCCCGGAGCCCTGTTCAGACTGGGCTGTTGTTGGGACTGTCTAGTCCCACTGAGCTAAAGTCTGGATTCAGACTGGGCTGTTGTTGGGACTGTCTAGTCCCACTGAGCTAAAGACTGGATTCAGACTGGGCTGTTGTTGGGACTGTCTAGTCCCACTGAGCTAAAGTCTGGATTCAGACTGGGCTGTTGTTGGGACTGTCTAGTCCCACTGAGCTAAAGTCTGGATTCAGACTGGCTGTTGTTGGGACTGTCTAGTCCCACTGAGCTAAAGTCTGGATTCAGACTGGGCTGTTGTTGGGACTGTCTAGTCCCACTGAGCTAAAGTCTGGATTCAGACTGGGCTGTTGTTGGGACTGTCTAGTCCCACTGAGCTAAAGTCTGGATTCAGACTGGGCTGTTGTTGGGACTGTCTAGTCCCACTGAGCTAAAGTCTGGATTCAGACTGGGCTGTTGTTGGGACTGTCTAGTCCCACTGAGCTAAAGTCTGGATTCAGACTGGGCTGTTGTTGGGACTGTCTAGTGCTTTATGGACACGTCTCTGGCAACAGATCTGGTGGACATTCCTGCAGTCAGCCAATTGCACGCTCCCTCAAAACTTGAGACATCTGTGGCAAAATTTGAGAGAAATAAACTTTTTGTGAGTTTGGAACATTTCTGGGATATTTTATTTCAGCTGATGAAACACAGGACCAACACTGCATGTTGCGTTTCATATTTTTATTCAGTATATTTCATATTTTTATTCAGTATATTTCATATTTTTATTCAGTATATTTCATATTTTTATTCAGTATATTTCATATTTTTATTCAGTATATTTCATATTTTTATTCAGTATATTTCATATTTTTATTCAGTATATTTTCTATGCGAACTTTCTAAATGTTGACTTAAATTCACTGGACAAGTTCATGGAAACATAGCCACTGTCTGGCCAAGCCCCGACATCCTAGGAAAGGAAACAGGAAATTATTTGGTTTACTTGTCCAGATGTGATACCATGGACACACAGTGCTCTAACGCCCCCTTGTGGTGGTCTGGAGCAATGAAGCCGTGACACTGGGTACCTCTACCTCCCCCTGGTGGTGGTCTGGAGCAGTGACACTGGGTACCTCTAACTCCCCCTGGTGGTGGTCTGGAGCAGTGACACTGGGTACCTCTACCTCCCCCTGGTGGTGGTCTGGAGCAGTGACACTGGGTACCTCTAACTCCCCCTGGTGGTGGTCTGGAGCAGTGACACTGGGTACCTCTACCTCCCCCTGGTGGTGGTCTGGAGCCGTGACACTGGGTACCTCTAAGTCCCCCTGGTGGTGGTCTGGAGTAATGAAGCCGTGACACTGGGTACCTCTACCTCCCCCTGGTGGTGGTCTGGAGCCGTGACACTGGGTACCTCTAACTCCCCCTGGTGGTGGTCTGGAGCCGTGACACTGGGTACCTCTACCTCCCCCTGGTGGTGGTCTGGAGCCGTGACACTGGGTACCTCTAACTCCCCCTGGTGGTGGTCTGGAGCCGTGACACTGGGTACCTCTACCTCCCCCTGGTGGTGGTCTGGAGCCGTGACACTGGGTACCTCTAACTCCCCCTGGTGGTGGTCTGGAGCCGTGACACTGGGTACCTCTAACTCCCCCTGGTGGTGGTCTGGAGCCGTGACACTGGGTACCTCTAACTCCCCCTGGTGGTGGTCTGGAGCCGTGACACTGGGTACCTCTATCTCCCCCTGGTGGTGGTCTGGAGCCGTGATACTGGGTACCTCTAGGTCCCCCTGGTGGTGGTCTGGAGCCGTGACACTGGGTACCTCTAACTCCCCCTGGTGGTGGTCTGGAGTAATGAAGCCGTGGTGCTGGGTACCTCTACCTCCCCCTGGTGGTGGTCTGGAGCCGTGACACTGGGTACCTCTACCTCCCCTGGTGGTGGTCTGGAGTAATGAAGCCGTGGTGCTGGGTACCTCTACCTCCCCCTGGTGGTGGTCTGGAGCCGTGACACTGGGTACCTCTAGGTCCCCCTGGTGGTGGTCTGGAGCCGTGACACTGGGTACCTCTAACTCCCCCTGGTGGTGGTCTGGAGTAATGAAGCCGTGGTGCTGGGTACCTCTACCTCCCCCTGGTGGTGGTCTGGAGCCGTGACACTGGGTACCTCTATCTCCCCCTGGTGGTGGTCTGGAGCCGTGATACTGGGTACCTCTAGGTCCCCCTGGTGGTGGTCTGGAGCCGTGACACTGGGTACCTCTAACTCCCCCTGGTGGTGGTCTGGAGTAATGAAGCCGTGGTGCTGGGTACCTCTACCTCCCCCTGGTGGTGGTCTGGAGCCGTGACACTGGGTACCTCTACCTCCCCTGGTGGTGGTCTGGAGTAATGAAGCCGTGGTGCTGGGTACCTCTACCTCCCCTGGTGGTGGTCTGGAGCCGTGACACTGGGTACCTCTAGGTCCCCTGGTGGTGGTCTGGAGCCGTGACACTGGGTACCTCTAACTCCCCTGGTGGTGGTCTGGAGCCGTGACACTGGGTACCTCTACCTCCCCTGGTGGTGGTCTGGAGCCGTGACACTGGGTACCTCTAACTCCCCTGGTGGTGGTCTGGAGCCGTGACACTGGGTACCTCTACCTCCCCCTGGTGGTGGTCTGGAGCCGTGACACTGGGTACCTCTAACTCCCCTGGTGGTGGTCTGGAGCCGTGACACTGGGTACCTCTAACTCCCCTGGTGGTGGTCTGGAGCCGTGACACTGGGTACCTCTAACTCCCCCTGGTGGTGGTCTGGAGCCGTGACACTGGGTACCTCTAACTCCCCCTGGTGGTGGTCTGGAGCCGTGATACTGGGTACCTCTAGGTCCCCCTGGTGGTGGTCTGGAGCCGTGACACTGGGTACCTCTAACTCCCCCTGGTGGTGGTCTGGAGTAATGAAGCCGTGGTGCTGGGTACCTCTACCTCCCCCTGGTGGTGGTCTGGAGCCGTGACACTGGGTACCTCTACCTCCCCTGGTGGTGGTCTGGAGTAATGAAGCCGTGGTGCTGGGTACCTCTACCTCCCCCTGGTGGTGGTCTGGAGCCGTGATACTGGGTACCTCTAGGTCCCCCTGGTGGTGGTCTGGAGCCGTGACACTGGGTACCTCTAACTCCCCCTGGTGGTGGTCTGGAGCCGTGATACTGGGTACCTCTAACTCCCCC